>NW_009276967.1:390612-432388 GCF_000150675.1 Verticillium dahliae VdLs.17
CGCGGCATCCGCATACGTCTTGAGGCACGCGCCGCTCGCCGCGGTCCATGAGCCGCAGCTTGCTGTCGAGGGCGCCAACGAGCACGGCCTTGCCGTCGCGCGTGACGTCGAGGCTCGTGACGCTCGCGCCGACCACGTCGACGACGCAGCGCGCGGCGCGCACGTCGTAGCTGCGCACGCGGCCGTCGACGCTGCCGGCGACGAGCTCGGGCCCGCGCACGACGAGGCTCGTGACGGCGTCGCGCGCCTCGTCGAGCACCTGCACGGGCTTGGCGCTGCCGGACCGCGCGTCCCAGAGGCGCACCGTCGTGTCGAAGCCCCCCGACGCCACGAGCGACTCGCCCTCGCCGGCGAACCGCACCACGTTGACGCGCGACGTGTGCCCGTGCAGGTTGCCGCCGAAGCGCCGCGTCGTCGTCGCTGTCGCCACGTCCCAGAGGAGCACGGCGCGGTCGCCGCCCGACGACACGAAGCGCTGGTTGTCTGGGGCCACGGCGAGCGAGAGCACCTCGTAGCCGTGCGCTGCGTAGGACTGGATGAGCCGGCCTTCGGGGAGCGGGGCGGCGGGGGCGCCTTGCTTGAATCGGCCGGTGATGCTGCTGCTGCTGCTGCTGCTGGCGAAGGACTGGGATTCGGCGGGGAAGGGGTTGTAGAGGCGGATAGTGCGGTCGGCGGAGCCGGTTAGGATGTACGTGCCCGGGGAGGCCGAGTAGGCGAGGGCGTGAATGGGGCCTGATGGTGTTAGCAAGAGGTCGAGATGAGTGGTCAAGGCAAGTGAGTGAGGATGCTGCTGACCATTGGCACCCAAGAGGTGGGCGAGAGGTTTGTCAGGGAACGACATGGCCATGTCATGGGTCCGCTTCCGGGAACCCAGTTGTGAGTGGGCTGCTTCTCATGTCGCTGGGGGGACCACGGCGGTATGGTATTGAATCCGTGGTTGATGAAAGAGGTCGAAGAAGAGGTCGAAGAAGAGTGATGGGCTCATGTTGAGTTTGATGTTGGTTTGTAGCGTAAGCCATCAGATGCATGGGATATGCAGGTAGCGGTGAATGCATTAACAGGGGACAATAGATGCTCGAGTTGCCACTGAGTTCTTAGTATATGAGGCCTCAATTTTAGCTCCCCTTCAACGATAGCTTCGATCGTCTAGTTGGTTAGGATGATGCATTGTGGTTCTTACTACAATACTGCATTGACGGCAGTTCGAATCCGCCTCGGAGCATTCTTTTTGTTTGCAGCCTCCATGCTTCGATCTTGTCATTGATATTCTGTAAACCGCATGCCTGTCGTTGCATTGACTATATTGAAATCTCTTACCCGAGGATCTCTCACCTGAGGATCTCTCACCTGAGGATCTCTCACCAACCTGTGGCCATAGCTGGCGTGTCCTAGGTAGTAAACCAGTAGGGTATAAGGTGTCACTATGAATGCTCGGGGATCTGAACCAGGACAGACCGCACATTCCCACTGCCTCTGATAACCACTTGAATCTCGTCATCGCCATCCTCCCCGACACTCATCACCCTGGCCTCGTCCTCCTGCGGTTCCACGTCGGGCCAGTCCCTCCAGACCTCGCACGCAGCCCCCCGAAGCGCCTCTCTCCGCCTCACCAACCGCAGCACCCGCGCCGCCTGTCCCTCGTCGCCGAGCTCAAAGACGACGACGCGGACGCCCAGCGTCACGGCAACGTCGAGCAGCCGCGCGTAAAACACATCCTCGTGCGCGCACCCCGCGTACGCAGGCACGTCGTCCCCCGGCACCAGCGCCAGCCTCGGCTCGTACTTCCGGACCGAGTAGCCCATCTGTCCACGGCCGGCCGCCCACACGTCGCGCGAGACGTACGGCGGGTTCGACACGAGGACGTCCCAGGGGCCGGCCGCGCGCGCGCGCGCGAGCGCCTCGACCGCCGCGTCGTCAAACACGTCGCCGAGGACAAAGTCGACCCTCTGCTCTGCCGTCGCGGCCCGCAGCCGGCCCTCGCCGACGTTGCGCCGCAGGTTCGCCCGCGCGAGTCCCACGGCCGCCGGCGACACGTCGACGCCCCGCACGAGCAGCCGCGGCACGGCCCCCTGCAGGCCCGCGAACAGCGACAGCGCTATGCAGCCTGTGCCCGTGCAAAAGTCGACGATGGCCAGCTCGCCGCGCCGAGACGCCGGCAGGGCGCCGCGCCGGAGGAGACCTTCGAGGTGCAGGGCCAAGGCCTCCGTCTCGGGCCGCGGCACGAGCACGCCCCGGCGGCATTGGATGTCGAGGCGGCCAAAGGGCTGCGTGCCGAGGACGTACTGCAGGGGTTCGCCGCGGCCCCGGCGGCGGCAGAGGCGCGCCAGGCGCTGGGACGGCGTGGGGTGGTCGCGGACGTGGTCCCTGATCCAGCGGAGCTCGTGGGCGGCGGAGGCGATGTCGCGGGTGGCGGGGAGGAGGGTGCGGATGTGGGGGGATGTCCGATATGCTTTTCGAAGGAGGGAGGGTGGTAGGCGCGGCATGAGTCGTGGCGGCGATGGTGGTGCTTGGTGAGGGATGGACAAAGGTGAGATGAACTGGTGAGAATTGCTTCATAGTGAGGAGTTCATCTGTGAGGAGCTTGGGCCGCGACCATGCGTGGACTGGTGCCGTGAAGCATGACTTGCACGCAGGCTTTTGCAAGGAGACTCAATTGCTCTTCGGAGTGTGAGATTTGAATTGTTGAATTCTGTCATTTGTTAAACATGTCATATTTCATCGTCCAGTGTTTCCAATTCATCACGTCAGTTGCCCTCAACCAGTCTGTATACAGCCAGTCCCACACCACAACCCTTATTGTCTCGTCTCCTTCTATTATTTCATGACAATTTACAGATAATTGGGTTTATTATCTGGCGTACTAGGATCTAATGATCCACATCAATCAGAATCACTATCATCCGAGAAGAAAGACCCAATACGAACACTGCCTCTGGACGACAGAGCATCAGTACTCCCCCGCCGATCGAGAACAAACTCATCCGCCAAAGGACTTTCCGGTACAAAGTCTTCCCAGACCGTCTCCCTCTTCTCCGCGGTCTCCCTCTTCTCCACGGTCTCGCCGCCTGTTGTCTTGACTGTGCCCCCCAGGCTTCTCCGCTCCGAACCTGGACCCTCAAAGTTCCCCGTCTCAAAGTAATACTCAGCCCAGTCTGCGTACAAATCAATGCCTCGCCCAGCGACAGTCCGCCGCTTCTCCACGATTGGCCAATTTTGGAACTTCGAGACAGTCCGCTCGTCCAGGAGGCTTCCTTGAACAGCTCGCTTCAGGGTATCCGGGGCCTTGAGCTCGTGAACGACATGCGAGCGCCGGGCGTATCGTATACCATCCATCGCCGGGGCGCCGTCGTCGTTTGCGTTCTCGACTGACAATATTCGGGTCATCCGCCGCGAAGCATGCCCCGAGACAGCCCTAGCTCCAGAATCCTCCTCGGCACTGTCCTCTGTCGATGGACACCGTCCCTTCTCTGTCCCAGCGACAAGCGAAGCGTCCGACCTCCTCGACGCGCCGTACCCCGAATCGGAGCTCCGCCACGTACACCGCGCCGCCATGCGGTGCGAAGCCAGCATCTTCGACCGCGTCTGCACCTCGTGCAGCGCCGTGACGCCCACCGCACGCTGCGCCCGTCTGGCCTTCCGGTCGTCCTCAGCGTGATCAACCGCGCTCACAACCTTTGACCCCGCAGACCGCTCCACGGCCACGGCCACTGCGACGCTCGCTTGTCGTATCACGGGAACACTGGCGTCCCTCATCGTCGAAAACGTGTCCTCCGTCTCCTCGTTCGTCTCCTCGTTCGTCTCCAGCGGCTGCGAGAGCGGCCACGCTGCGGGCTGGTGGTTGTCGTCATCATCCCACGAGAACCCGTAACTCTTGGGTGAGCGGAACGCCTCAAGGAACCGCATGCACTCTTCGTCCGACGGCGCGGCCGTCACCGGCGTGGGAGCCTCCGGTCGATCGGGCGTGTGGACGGGCTTGAATGGCGCATCGCCCTGGGCGGGCCTCGACGGGAGCAGGAGGCGGTTGAGATTCATGCGCCGCAAGCGCGACCATCCTGTGTTCCGAGGCTGTCTCTCCATGCTTTTGGTCTTGATTTTGGCCGGCAGAATACAACAAGTTGCACAGAAAATGGGATGCAGAGGCGGCCAGGCGGAAGGCGGGAGGGCGCGCCGGCGCCTTTAAGAGAGAGCATGCTGTTTTCTTTGGCCTCGGGCGGGCTTCTTGGAAACCGCACGGAATGTGAGCCATGCCGGGCTTTGAGACGACATCTGCTGACCGAGGACAGTTTGCTGGGACATGCCCTGAGGAGGGGGTCAGCCATTCATTGAGAGCAAAGGTTGCGGCGTGGTGTCATGATCCGCGAGACAAAGGGGCGCCCCCTTCTCCTCAAAGAGAGCCACGGCAGCACACATCAAAGATGGCGCAATCAACCGCCTTTGCCACGGCCAAGACTCACGCGAGGAAGCGTGTTAAATCGCCCATAACAGAAATTCAAAATGCCATGTGCTACATGCCCATTCTATGCTATGCCAGTGAAATCGCAAATGACCCTCCCCTACAAACCCACCGTCACCGTCATGTTGTTGCTCAGCACGAGCAGAACGGGTGGCAATTCATGGCACAGAACCTCAACATCCGACAGGTACTGAACGCTCGCTGCCTCGTCACGGCACGTGCCATCGGCGGGAATCGGCAGCGTGGTGAACAGCACGGCTGTGTCGCCACTGTACTGGCGCATGAGTTCGTTGAGAATGAGGTGCTGCGCGCGACTAGGCAGGTCGTTGAATGAAAGCGCCACGCCTTGCGTCGAATAGGTGGCACCGCCGCTCTCGTCCGAGTCGTGAGGGCCAGCCTCGAGGCGGTAGCGCTCGATAATCTCGGCCATGTTCAGTTGGACGTCACCGGGATCACCAGTCGAAACAAGCGACGCTCGCCGGGAGTGGTATACCGGCTCGGCAAACGTGATGCCCGGAGTGAAGGTGCCGGTGGTGTTCTTGGTGTCGCCGCTGGGCTGGGTCGGGAACCTGCCCATGGAGGACTGCCGCGAAAAGGTTGGCCGGGAGGGTCCCGCGGTGGGCTCGGCGAACATTATGGTCGGGCCCGAATTGCCTTCGACTGCAACCTTGGTCTCTGGCACTGGCCGGCTGGAGAAGCGTGCGGCTGACGACTGGCGGGAGAATTGTGGTCGCATGGGGGTAGGCACGCCAGAAGCGTCCTGTGACGTGTCATTCGGGAGCGATGGGAAGGCATCGCCAGGCGTGGGCGGTTGTAGCGATTTGCTTGACAGGTTTCGTGGCAGCCTCGAGTGTTCGGACGTGTATAACACGGACGAGTCTGGTTGGCGGTCATCGATCTCGACCTGAGATGCTCCCTTGTTGTATAGTGTATTCGCCGTTGTTTCGGTGGACATGGTGCCGTATGCCGACCCTCTTCCTACGCCGCGCGTCTTTGCGTGCTTCCTCGCGGACGGCATTTTAGTGAGTAGGTCGTCGCTCTGACTTCTGCCACCACCCTTGATAGAAAGAAGAGGGCGTCTAGCGAGCTCGCTGTTGTCTACGACGCCATCCTCGTCTTCGGTGGCTGGTTCGTCGACATGGTGGTAATCCGAGTCGGAGTCGAAGCTGTCGACCGCATTCTCTCCTCCGCCCATGTCTTCTTCGTCAAGGACATCGTCATCCTCTCCAAAAACTTCGTCCCCAAGATGTGAAGTGTGAATTCCCATGCTCACGCCGAGCCGGCCAAGTCTGGATGCCTGCGTCTTGCGTGGGATATCCCCCAGATGGACCATGCTCGTGCGTCGCTTGCCGCCAGTCTCGTCCAGCGGCACATGCGGATTGAAAACCCCTGGTCGGCCTGCAGTTGATTCGACGATACTTGCCAGTGACTTCAGCTCTTGACTGGAGCTCATGTTGGAGGCGCGACCCCTGAACTTTTGAAGATCGTCCCACCACTCCTCGTTCGAGAGAACGTCATTGACGACGATGTCCGTGTCGACGTCATCTGAGCGCCCATTAATGATGAGCTCGTAGGTCTTCAACTCGCCCGAAGCTAGCCAGAAAACGAGGACCTCGGCTTCGATCCTGAGCTTATCAAGAAGTGCCTGCACCCTGGCCCGTTCTTCTGCCAGCTCACTTTCATACTCAACAAATACCATGATACGTAGGTCATATGCGCTCTTCCAGGCCGGCACACTCTCCAGTATGTAGCCCAATTGCAAAATCAAGGTGTCTGGAAGTAGTCAGCAAGGCTATGACCCAAGACCAGGCCAGACACGCACATGTATCAAAATTGGTTGTCAGTACGCTCTTGCCGTCGGACAGGAGCTCGGCAGACATTTGTATTGGCCAGAGATCAATGTACTTTTTCGTGTTCGCCTTGTCCTTTCGGGGCGTCTCGAGAGCTTGGAAGCCCTTGCCCACAGCGACATTCAGCTTGTACCGTAGGGCGAGGTCTTCCAACATGGTCATGTAACTCGTCACACTCATCATGCTCTCCGTTCGAATGACGTCGGTAGGTAAGAAGCCCTCGAGTAGGCGCGCAGAAGTATCTCCACGACGTCTACGCGGCCCCTTGCTCGATTTCAAGGGGGATTTCTGCGTCTTTGTGGGAGATGCTGGCACCTCGGGCACCTTGACAGCAGGACGGGAGTTGCGAAGCTCATCCATGTTGTAGAAGCCCATGACGGCAATGTTCGGCCTCATGCCACCAAGCCCTGCCGACAAGATCAAGTTTCGGATGCCCCAGTTGATCGAAGGCGACATGGTCAACTGGACAAAAGCCTTGATCCTCGACTTTTCCGAAATGTAGTTTGTCCACGCAGCTTGCTGCAGTCTGGCTTCGTGCACCCCAGTGTTGAAGTCATCGGTGACAATGACGTGGCCTAGGATGTAGAGTGACCCCTTCTTCATGGAGTTGCAAAACTGAATCAGTCGAGTCTGGGATCTTGGGTTGTTGATGAGGAGAATGATCTGGGGCCGCCAGAACTTGATGTGCTCTGGCCGCAGTCGAAGCAGATACTTGCGCACCTGATGATAGATGAGGTTTTGCGAGACGTCACCCCAGCTCTTCGGCGGGCTGAGATAGTGAATCAACGAGAACAAGAACACGAGCAGACAGACGGCAGATGCTGCGTATGAGTCGTCAATGAAGAACATGGCCGCGGCCGACAAGATGCTGCCAGCGAATGCCGTCTGCCAGCTGAAGAATTTGAAAGCTGGCCTGAAGTTGGGTGCCGACCCAATCTTGAGTAGAAAGCAGGCGAGGTTCATCACGAAGAAGGTCATCTGGTGCCATTTAGCGATGCGTGTTATGCGGCTAGGCAACAGAAAGAAAAACACATACCTGGTATCCCATGGAGATCAAGGTGGCGATCTGGTTCAAGTTGGCAAGCATGGCTATTTGGGCAATAGCATATGTCAACATGATGGCCACGACAGGCTCATCCGCCTTTTTTGTCCCCTTGCCGAACACGGTGAGGCCGGGTAAGAGTTGGTCTCTGGCGAGGGCCTGCATCAGCTTGGCCGCCCCAATGAGGCCCATGACGGCGGAGAAGAATGTGACGGCACACTCTCCTGCGAGGATCAGAGGGGCAGAGAGATTCGTCAGAGAGATGACATTGGTGTTGCGAAGGAACGATGCATGCGTCGTGCTCGCAGCGAGGGAGAAGATGACCACCAAGTAGGCGATGAATGTGGTGAGCATGGCCCAAAGCGTGCCTTTGGGGATGGCCTTGCTTGGATTGCGCAAGTCACCAGACATGGACGCACCCGCAAAGATGCCGGATGTGGCCGGGAAAAGGATGCCAAAGAGCTCGCGGAATGTTTCGAACCCCTTGTACGCAGCGCCTTGGGTGTGGGGGACAAAGTTGTCTATCAGCGTCTGTAGGCTGGCGCCCGTAAACTCGATACCCAGGTCGTCATCTCGGAAAGGAGTCTTGAAGATGGCCGAAACAGGTATGCTCAGGATGGCCAATGTTAAGATGACGAGGAGGCCATTGCTCGCCTTGGCAAAGATGCTGCTCCCGGCCAAGCCGAGAGCGGTGCAGACAAGCAAAGCAGCGGTTTCGAAGCCGTAGATTGTCCAGTAGCCCTGAGGGAAGGCCGGCCCCAGGTTCATCCTGACGCAGTCGATAAGGCCCACAACATTGAGGGCCGTGTTGAGCACCTGGGCGAGATAGAACAAGACTCCAATCGAGCCGCCGAATTCGGGCCCCAAAGAGCGCGAGATGAGGTAGTAGGCACCGCCGCCCTTGACCTCGCCATTGGACGCGATGGCAGATAGAGACAGCGTGGTCAAGAAGTCGACGAGGTACGCTGTGATGAGCAGACCTGGGAGCTGCGTGTTAGTCTACTCGCCCCGCACGCGAACACGACGAAAAATGGTGGCGCCAAACCGAGTATGCCCAAGAGGCCAACCTGCCCAAGGATGAGGCCAAATCGCAGGAACATGAGAATGCTCAGGATGTTGAGGTAGACGGGAATATAGACACCCGAAACGACACCAAGCTTCGTGGCTTTCTTCGATACGTCCGAGCCGGAGAGGCTGGGCCGTTTGTCGTCGGCGGACATGATGGCATCGGTGCTGTTCAGCAGAGGCGAGGCGCTATGGTTGTGTGCGCGTGAATCGCTTCGTCCTGTTCTAGCTCCGCGGAAACCTGGGGAATCGAGCCAGCAATACCGGGAGGGGTCATGAAGATGGCGCCTTGGAGAATGTGCCTACTATGAGGAGGGATGCGCCACCTTTTCCTTGATCGGCATGAGACAGCTCAGCTTGCGTTGGCCAGGGTGCGGGATTGACTGAGCCAGAGCACGGACAGAAGGGAACGACGAGTTGAAGAAGGAGACTCGAAGAAGGAGAATCGACGTGTTTCGTAGGGTAGACGACGAGGAGCAGAGGTTCACTTGAACTTGACCTTCAACACAGCCCGGGACGTTAATCCGGATGGCATCTGCTGCCCCTCGCCTCGTATGAGATGCCGGCCGATCCAAGGCAAAGTCGCTGGATTGGGCGAGCCAAGCACATCGTGGTGCAGAGCTGCAGGAAGTGCGCCTAGGGGAGCATTACTGCAGCATCTGGGAATGCGCACAGGAGGGGTCTGTTGGCGCTCATTGGGTGGGGGTGTCGCTGGCCTGGGGAAATCAACGTCAGCCGAGGATCTGCGTGAAACTGTGACTGGATGTGTTGACCGCCAGGCGGAGAGGGACGCAGATGTTCTCGGATCGCTGCCCGTCCAGGCGAGGCGTTGGATGAGGTGGGAAGTATGTCTAGGTAAAGTATTTAGGTATTCGCACTCCCAGCGGCAGGCAGACAGACATGAAGCAACCGGAGCTCCTCTCGACGCATCGATGCTGGGGAGGCACGCTGGAGTCATAGGTCTTGCCATGTGCCAGCGACTTCATGAGGAAGGAATGTCCCCCCGAGCTCCGGGATGTTTTGGCGCATCGGGCGCTACTGAACCCCCACACGAACTCCCAAGCCGCTGTGCAAGCTCGCTGTACCTGTACCGCTGGGCAGTGTCTACCTACCTGTGCCTGCCCAGATTGTAGGCACCTGTCTCTTCACAGAAGGCAGGTGCCTGGTCTTGTTATGAGGTCTTCGTCTTCAGTAGTACTTCGGTTTGACTCTGGATTCTAGAAACCACCGAGACTCGATCATCTCTGTATATCATCCAACAACGAGCACACCAGCAGACGCAGACGCAGACGCAGACGAGACACCAAAGCCAAGCGCAGTCTGACGTCGTCGCGCAGGTCCCTTGATTCAGGGCCCCATGCACTGGGACGCACTGGATGCACTGGGGCATGCCGCCCTGCCATCTGCCTGATCCCGTGAGTGTGTGGCTGGTCAGACCCCACGCCCGCTGGAAGAGCGGCTCAAGCCCTTGGCGAGCCAGTCATCCGTCACCAGACGTGACCCGCTGATAACAACGGCGAGTAGTAACGGGCACCGTAGGCTTATCACGGGATCTCTGCAACACCACGAGCATCTCTTCCCGCTCTCGTACTCCCTCCACCACCAATTGAGCTTGTCAGCTGTGCCGAGGCCACCGACAGGTAAGCAACCTCGCACGGCAGCTCCATGGCCTCATAAGATGCCGCCGTCCGAGTCTTTCCTTCGTCCCTGCGTGCCCGCCCAATGATTCGGCGCTAATAACTTGTGTGTGCGCGCCGCAGGAATCCTTCACTCGACCGACGCCCGCCCTCGTCCTCTACCTTCGGGCCACCCGATAACGATCGTCAGCGCAGCATGAGCCAGCTGTCGAACAGCCTTGCAACGTAACGATCATGGCCTCCCCCTTCAGAGATCCTTTGAACATTCCTCGTGCCGGCTCGCCCTCCTCCTTCGCCGCCCGCCAGTTTGGAACCTCGGTGCCTCGTGCCGACGCGACAGCCAGGCTCGCATCGCCCGTGCCCTCACAGCAGTTCGGCACCCCCCAGGGACAGCCCATCAATGGATTCTCCTCGAGAGCCAGCATCTCGGGCGACGTGAACAGCCAGGCTCCCTTGCCCGGCGGCGTCGCCTCCAGCGTCCAGGGCCCCGGCGTGTCTGCCCTCGCTGCCGCACTGTCAAACTCAATCGGAGTCTCCCCTCCCAGGCACGGCACGCCCGCCGTCCGCACCTCCAGCCCGCCCCCGAGGCCTCTGTCTCCCGCCACTGCCGGTGCCTTGCTCGGCAGCACACCCCAGACCAACTACGGTTCGTTCGACTCGAGCAAACGCAACCCCGCCACCGGCGCCTACGAGGACCCCGAGATTGTCAAGAGGCATCTGGTCCAACCCACGGATGCCGGCTCCGAGGAATCGAGCCTGCGAGATGGTGTCAAGGGAAAGCAGTCTGCCGACCCCGCGGGAGCTGGTCTGGACGACGAGGAATTTTCCAGTCTCCGTCTGCAGGGCGGCGACGTCACAAGAGGCATTTACAAATGGTCTGAGGAGGCCGAGGCGAGGAACAAGATGCAGCGCAGCAAGAGCTTCAGCGTCTCGCGGCCGAACCCTGAGAACGAGGTGCTCGATATCAACGCCATCAAGGTTCCTGGTGGTTTCCGCCGCAACTACCTGAGGAGGTCGGCGCGAAGCCCTTCGGCAGATCGAGGCCGTCTCGAGGCCGGCGAGGGCACCAATGCTGCCCAGCCGCGCATGTTGACCTCCAGCTTCCTCGAGTTCCTAAGCATGTACGGCCACTTTGCCGGTGAGGAGCTCGAGGAGGACGACGAGGCTCTGCAGCCAGGCGAGTACTTCTCGTCTGGCCCCGACGACGACTCCTACTACAGTGACGAGGGCAGCGACGAGGACAGGGAACCGATGGAGGACAGCGCTCTTTTAACACCCTCGCGCCGCAAGAGGAGGAGAAAGCCTCGTGGCGGCAGTGGCACCAACAGCCCCATGGGTGCTGCCATGCTTCTGTTGAAGTCTTTTGTCGGCACGGGTGTCCTCTTCCTACCGCGTGCCTACCTCAGCGGTGGCATGCTGTTCAGTAACCTCATCTTGCTGTTCGTTGCGGCCCTGAGTTACTACTGCTTCGTCCTCCTCGTCACGACCCGTCTCAAGGTCGAAGGTTCCTTTGGAGACATTGGTGGTATCCTCTACGGCAAGTGGATGCGGGGCATGATCCTGAGTTCCATCGTGCTGAGCCAGATTGGTTTCATCGCGGCGTACATGGTGTTCACCTCGGAGAACCTTCAGGCGTTTGTGCTGGCTGTCACCGATTGCAAGACGTACATGGACATCAAGTGGTTCATTCTGATGCAACTGGCAGTGTTCCTGCCCTTCTCGCTGATGCGCGACATTGAGAAGCTCGGTGTCACGGCTCTCGTTGCTGATGCCTTCATCCTCATCGGCCTTGCCTACCTTTTCTACTATGATGTCCTCACCCTGGCCACCAACGGCCTGGCGGACATCATCATGTTCAACCAAGACAACTGGACCCTCTTCATCGGCACCGCCATCTTCACATTTGAAGGCATTGGCTTGATCATTCCGATCCAGGAGTCCATGAAGCACCCGACCAAGTTCCCCCGCGTCCTGTTCATCGTCATGATCATCATCACCACCGTCTTCATCGTCATGGGCGCCTTCTCCTACGCCGCCTACGGCTCCAAGACGGAGACTGTTGTTCTGCTCAACCTTCCACAGGACAGCAAGCTCGTCAACGGCGTTCAGTTCCTGTACTCGGTCGCCATCATGCTGTCGACGCCGCTGCAGATCTTCCCCGCCATCAAGATTACCGAGAACGGCCTCTTTACCAAGAGCGGCAAGTACAACCCCTACATCAAGTGGCAGAAGAACTGCTACCGCTTCTTCTTTGTCTGCATGTGCTCTGCCATTGCCTGGGGTGGTGCCGCCAATCTCGACAAGTTTGTCGCCCTCGTCGGCAATTTTGCATGCATCCCGCTGGTCTTCATCTATCCTGTGAGTGCCTCGTGTCCGCTTCATGTGTACTTTTTTACTGATACTTCTTTAGCCCCTCCTCCACTACAAGGCTGTCGCGCGCAACAGGTACTGGAAAATCGCCGACGCTATTCTTTGCGTCTTTGGTTTCGTGGCCATGTCCTACACTACTGTTCTGACCGTCATGAACTGGGCTGCCGGGCCCTCCGGACCTCCTCTGCCGGGCTACTGTGACTCCAAGGGCAACTAAATCTATCCATCGGCGTGTCATTGCACTGGGAACTTTGCAATCAATTATCTGAATATCAATATGTAAGTATGGGAGTCTCTTAGGTCTCATTACGAGGAGTCGGGGGTTGCATATGTTGGGAGATCAGACTGGATTTCTTTCAAGGCATTAGATCGCCTTATGGATGCATTTGGATACTTTCATAGCGATCGTCGAATATCAAACATTTCTGTAAACCCTTCATGGTTCTTGCTGTTTGTGGTTGTGTATGAGCATCTCCCTGTGATCCGATGTATGCACAGTATGTTGGGCGACAGGGCCACACGGTACGCCACGTTTTGCATTGGATCCAAGCCAACGTGGCTGGTGATCCGAGCGCCCCAGGCGACGACGCGACAAGCTTCTCAGCGCCTCCCTCACCTATTGGCTGTGAAGGACGCTCTTTCACGATCCATTGATGAGAGCTCTGAGATTTGACGACGACACCCAACCAACGGCATCAACGAACGGCCTTGACACCCAATTCCTCACAACGGTTTCCTCTCATTTACAAGTTCCCAATCAGCAATAGGGATTATCGCTTCTGCTTTAGCGTTCCATCGCCGCTTGTTCACTTTGCGATTCGACCTCTGAAGCATCCTTCTCCTCAGAGACCCAACCTCGACTCCCAGATCATCTACTCATACATATCTCACAATGAATGCCCCCGACAGGTCAGTGCGGCCCTGATCATCATGCCCGGTGCTTGGACGTCCCGAACTTTGAGCTGGCGATCTCATGGTACAACATGTGCCAACCACATTGGCATGATGGCGACCAGCCATGTGTGTGCAGCCTGCGTGTGCACGAAGACACTCTAGCCCCATCAGCAGTTTTGTGTTTCTACCAAATGGGCCTCAGGGCTGCTGCACAGTTCCCGGCGTTCGAGCTCGGGCCTCGCTCGTGAACAAGTACTAACACTTTCACCAGATTCGAGCTCTTTCTTCTCTCCGACGATGAGAAGAAGATCGAGGAGAAGCCGTACGCGGGTGAGACCACGGCCCGAGCCATGTGACGGGGACCATGCAAAGACTGACACGTCCCAGGCATGTCCAACACGTCCGACTTTGTCATCAAGAAGGAGGACCACACCGTCGGCAACCTCATCTCCGAGCACCTCAAGATGCACCAGCACGTCCTGATGGCCGGCTACAAGAGTACGGCCGCCGCCAGCACGCCATGTCGCGCCCACCGCTGACGCCCTCTGCAGTCCCCCACCCCAACGTGTCCGAGATGTTCATCCGCGTCCAGACGGACGGCACGATCACCCCGAAAGACGCCGTGACGGAGGTCATCAAGGACCTCATGAAGGACTTCTCACACCTCGCGCAGGAGTTCATCCGCGAGTACGAGCTGCGCCGCGTCGTCGAGGCGCGCCAGCACGATCAGACGAACGGACAGTAGCTGGCGCCGTGGGCTGCCGAAATTCACACAGGGGGGGCGTTATGGGCGTTGAAGGGTCTATGCATCGCCGAGGACGACGTTTGGTTCTTGCCGTGACTCGGTGCCATGGCTTTTGTGTGTTATGATGGATGCGCCGATTTGGGCTGTCGCCGATAGCATGGATGGACAGAGAGAGGCATGTGCAATAAAAGCTCCTGGGTTGGTCATGTCTTTTTATTGATTTGATTTGATGTGCCGTTGTGCTTTCTACTCATCCGATAAGGCCCTCGATCTGGCTCTGTAGCTTTTGTAGCCTTTGTTGGACTGATTGTGTTTGCTCATCACATCGACACCAGTGCTCTTATTTTTCATGCATCTTCCCAAGCCTCCCTCAGACGGGACCCTCTCCTCCAGGAATCAACTGAGAAGACCGTCAGTGTGGAATCAATATCGGGGCTGTCTCACGCGACGTACCATGCAGATATTGTTGCCGTTCAACAGAATTTTGGGCAGCTTGACGTGCTGTCCGGAGTAGTCGCTTGCGGAGGTCAGTACCATGCTCATTATGCGATTGGCTGTGCGCCTTACAATTCTGTGACATCCTCAAGCACCATGTCTACCAGATTGTCAGCCAGGGCTCTCAAAGAGGGACATGATGACTTGTTACTTACTGACATAGTCATCGAAACCGGTGAGGGTGCCGCTGAACTCTGGCAGGGCGTCAGTACGAATGTCTAACGAGGGACTGCATACGGTCCCGTACCCTTGTCGCCCTTCATGATGACCCATATCCTCGAGCCGACGCACTTGTCGATCAGTTCTACACCACGTCAGTGCTCAATTCTGAGTGTGATTGCTTCATGCCTCACCTAGGGGAAGTAGTTGGGATGCCATGGTGAGAGCGTCGCCGATTTTCTTCGATACGGCAGTGTCAGGGGAGTAGTTCCCAACTTGAATCCTGTACAGTGGTGTTCTTTAGGGCCGTTGGTGTCAAGCGACTGTTCTCTTGCGTGCCGAATCGTGCCGAATCGTGCCAAATCGAGACTCCTGAATTAGATCGATATCTCGATTGCCCATCACAGTTCATCATGAGGCAGCGAGCGGCGGGTGTGAGACCCAGCCAGCACCACCACATCATGTGATGTCGCGTGCATGACTCAGCGGCGTCGACTCCACTTTTAGCCGCCCGAGCTCTCCAGGTCCAACGGCGACGGTGACGGGAACCCCTCCAGCGGCAGCGTGAATCCCCTGAAGACAGCACAGCCACAACGATTCACGGCCGGGATCAGACGTCTGCCTGTTTCTTGGATCGCCGCGCCATGCCAGTGGTTCACCATGGCGGTCTCATGCTGGCTCGAACCTCTCGCACCCATGTGTCCATGAGGTTCCCGTACAAAACTGGCGGTGCTGCCATCGTCTTGCGACATCATTCCAACATAGCATATCGTCATAGGTCAGTTCCTGGGTTCAACCGACCTCTGCAGAGCTTCGCTGACAGGGGTGTCTATGGCAGATTGAGATTTCCGAATATGACGTCCTACCCGTTTGAACGAGTCTGGCACCGTGGCCGTGGCATTGTGTTCAGTCCTACTCGACAACAAGAATCCGTGCATTCCCGAACCTACACCACCACGGAGAGTCAGGGCGCTGCCGCATGGACGCAGCACCCCAAAGACGCGATAGTCGAGCAGGCATTGGACGATGAGGCAGACTGCTCCGATTCAGGCAACGAGTCTTTTACGACGGCGGTTGAGTACGATGAAGGCTACACAGTGGTGGGGCCCATTGCCGGACAACGCAACCTCAGGGAGGAGCTCATCAAGGAGGAAGGTCTCGGCGCGGCTGTCTCCGTGGATACCACCATCTCACCGAGAGGACCTCCAGTCACGAGCCTTGCCTTCAAGATCAGCGCAGCGGCATTCGCCAAAGCGCAGCAGGCTCCAGCGGGCACGGCCGATTCCTACTGGTCTCACACCTTCTACCGCGGCCGTGATGTGGACGGCCTGGAGCAGAATGTCAAGGTGCACTACTGCAGGAGCAAGCACAAAATGGAGCACGTGTGCCAGTATTTTCTCGACGAGAAGGTCCTGGGCTTTGACCTCGAGTGGCAGCCCAGCGCAAGCAAGTCCTCGGGCCCGAGACGGAACGTGTCGTTGATCCAGCTGGCGAGCCCGAGCCGCATCGCCCTCTTCCACGTGGCGCTCTTTCCCGGAGCTGACGACGACTTGATGGCGCCGACGTTCAGGCGGATCATGGAGGACCCAGACGTGACCAAGGCCGGCGTCAACATCAAGGGCGACTGCACGCGCCTGCGCAACTGGTTTGACGTTGGCACGAGGGGCACCTTCGAGTTGAGTAATCTGTACAAACTCGTCAAGCACTCGGCTTCCGGCCGCGTGGATCTGGTCAACAAGAGGCTCGTGTCGCTGGCGACACAGGTCCAGGACTGTCTCGGGCTGCCCATGTTCAAAGGGCCTGATGTCCGGTCGAGTGACTGGTCGCAGGCCCTCAACATGCAGCAAATCACCTGTCAGTGTTTCATGGAATCGATCTTTCTGTGTTCACGGACGTAAGCTGACCACCTTTTGCAGATTCTGCAGGTGACGCGTATGCTGGTCTGCAGCTCTATCATGTGCTTGACGAGCAGCGGATGGCGCTGTCACCCAGGCCTCCGCTGCCATATCACGTCGAACACAACCTGCCGATCCGCCTGGCGCCCGGAGTGACAATACCGTCACCAGAAGAGCTCGCTGAACTCACCACCCCAGTCCAGGCCACCGCCACAGCCAGTGGCTCGATGACCGCAGCAGCAGCAGCAGCAGCAGCATCAGCGGGCGGCGGTGGTGTAACACGACAACCGGCAGCGACAGACACCTCGCAGCAGGCCACCACCCAATCGACATGGGCATCCGCTTCCGCACCCCCACTCTCGCGCTCGCCATGGGGGACGTCGAACCCGGCGCGCACCATGGACGCCAGAGTGCTCGCTGCAGAGTCCCGTGTCGCCACTTACCGCGCGTCAAGAACGAGCATGCGCACGACGCCCACGTCGCTGCGGTCGTACTATCTGTG
Organism: Verticillium dahliae VdLs.17; assembly: GCF_000150675.1. Classification (NCBI taxonomy): domain Eukaryota; kingdom Fungi; phylum Ascomycota; class Sordariomycetes; order Glomerellales; family Plectosphaerellaceae; genus Verticillium; species Verticillium dahliae. Next base: position 407,720 of record NW_009276967.1, read on the forward strand.
GCACGACAACGAGGGCATCGGGCCGGAGGAGGTTGCCGGCATCCTGCGTGTGCCGCCGCTGCAGACCAACACGGTGGTTGGCTACGTGCTCGAGGCAATCAAGCTGGAGAATCTGCCGTTCGACAAGAAGAGGTTGAGGAACGAGGTGCTGCACCTCCTTCCGAGAGATGTCATGGAGAGGAGATATCCGGCCATCTTCAAGGCAGCGCATCAGGTAGACGTTGCCGCCGGGAAGTCGGAGAGCGACTACGCGGCAGCCAGATCAGGTTGGCCGCTGTGACCTTGAAGCTGCCTAGAAGGCCTGATGAAGACTTCGTCTTGACTGCATATAGTCGGCCACAGCCATTAGTCCAGTGTCAATTCCAGTTAGGAATGTGGACATTGCCGGAGAGCGTCTACACCGTAACGCAGGGTGACCTCAGAGAGCCGGCCGCAGGGCAACAAACATTCGGTCATGGCGCGCACGACGCTCCAGGATCGTTACGCTTCGGTGTCGTGCAGCCACGCCGACCAGGCAACGTGCTGCCGTCTCCAGGTGCACACAAGCTGGAGGCAGAGGGGATTCATTGGCTGGTAGGGCCACGTTGGTGGTTGGGACGCAGATCCCCGCCACAAGGCGGCAGCCACGCGGACGGCGCCACGGTAGATACAGCGCAGACGATTGAAAGCCAATCGCCCATGTCCGACACATCAAATGTTCAACAAAAGATTTGGTAGACCTCACAGGCGGCCTCCATGATGGGCCAGCGCGTCAGCACACGACAGTGGAGAGACGACAGCCATTCGCCTCCCCGTATTCCATGCGGGGTCAATGGTGACAGGGTTGGGGAAGCGATCGGACAACGGCGTGCCAAGGCCACCGAGGGGGTGGGGGCTCTTCGGTGACGAGACGTCAGGCCACAGACGTAGATGATGGAATCCTAGCAGAATGAGCAGACTCCGGAGACAATCATCGTGCGCAGCCGCCGATTACGCGGGGGGGAGGGACCCATGGGTGTGTCTGTGTTGTTGTGTTCTGGTGATCACATACGTTAATTCGATGTGGGTACACCTGACTGGCACGCAAGGAGAAGCAGAATGATCCCGAGGTGCTATCTTTAATTCACAATGCCATGCGCCTAAGGATGCGACCTCCGCGCAAGGGGTGCGCGCCTTCGTCGTCCCCCCGAAAGCGAGGGCGGGAGGCAGAGCGAAGGGGGGTTCATCTCTCTTGGCTCTAGCTCTTGGGCAAAAAAAGTACGCAGGGGGGTGTGTAAGCCTCTGAAGGATGCCTCACCAGAAAAGCGTGTCTGGACAGATTCGGTTTCGCTCACGGCGTTGAGGTGGAATCGGGGGACGAATGGCCCACCCCAGCCAATGCGCTTCGAGGCAACGACAAGCGACGAACGATGCGATGTACCTTGGTATGCAAGCGGCCGTTGGAAGGAAACCGTGTACAGCCCAACTGCCACGACCAGATGACAAGTGGGCAAAGACGGCGACAGAGCTTCGGCGTGGGCACATTGACCGCTGCTAGTATATGGTGGACGACGCTGGGGCATCTCTCGTCTGTTGGCGACTTTCTTCTCTTCTTTGTTGTTCCTGACATGTTGACGCTGAATCGGATCGGTCGGCGTGTGGCGTTGGTCTGTCGCCCTGTGCACGACCGCACGTCCTGTGCTGACTGTCTTGGCCTTGACTCGACTCACTTTGAGGCGGACGAGGAGGAGGAGGGATGGACCCTTCTTGTTTCAAAGCGAGGCTCATCGGGCTCGAGGCCGCTGCATTTCGTCACAAGGCACGGATGGGACGAAGACCGACGGGGGTTGACGCGAAGAATGCTTCGGACGAGTCTGGCTTGTCTGAGGCCTGCACGAACATGTCTGTCTGCTTTGCTCTTCGGTGGGTACAAAATGGCACTGTCTTAGATCGCTCGCGGAGGGGAGAGACGGTGCGATTCGTTGCCTGGAACACGAGCTGGCCTTCAGTGAACGATGGACTACCGTCGTGGAGTTCAGTCGAGACGAAAGGCATGCCAAGGCTCGCCTTATTCGTACTTGGTGAGCTGTGAGCCCTCCTCCCCCCGGCTTCTGCATTGCTCAAGACTTCGACGGCTGAGCGAATTGCATCAGAGCCCCAAGTATCGCTCTAGGGCGCCGGCAGATAATTTGCGATGCAGGAGAACGGCAGGGGGTGGGTGGATAGGTAGAGTGAGTGGGAAAGGGGGGGGGAGGAAGGCGAAGGAAGAGTGCGCTCACCCAACTTCGATCCCTCTGCAATTGCACCCCAACCCCCTGAAGAGCGACACGAGATAGGCTGGAGACTCCTGACTGGCGGCTTCCGTGGGGCACCCTAGATGGACATCAGATGGCGGCATGTCACCCGCCCGCCAACGTATGCGCCGAGATACCTGGACTGACCCGTTGAAGGGCCCCCCTTTTCTCCCCCGTTCCATTTGCCCCCCCCTTGGCGTTCTTTCTTCCTCTGCCTCTGCAGTCCCTCTGGGTCCTTGGGCAGATCCCAGCATGGCGGCCCCAGGGGCCTTGTCTGCTAATTAACCAACACCCAGCAGGCACTGGCCGAGTGGGAGGGCGAATGATGAAGGATGAATGACGGGGACCCGCGCCCCCCCTACACCCTTACGGCGAATGGCTTACAGGAGTTAGAACAAGTAGAGTGGACATTTCTGGGGGGGTTGAGGTGAATTGAAAATGCCTGCCACTGTCAGAACCGTGCCTTACGTCGTGCCTGGGATCGTCTCCTTTTTCATCCACCATCATTTTTTCCTCTCACTCTTCTTTCTTTCCACTCGACTCGGCTGCTTCATCCCATCGGTTTCGTTCGTCTGCCCATCATTCGTTCGTTTGTTTGACGGTCCAGCACTGCGCACTTTGGCGAACTCTCCCCCTTGCCCCACGCCGGCCTATTTCCTAAGGTACTTTCCTAAGGTACTCGGTCCCTCGACATTCGCTTTCCGCCTGACAACGACCGACAAGTCTGGACACCACCAGGCCCTGGGTGCATTGAGTTTGGACCTTCAGTACATAGGGTGGTTCAGAACCGGATTCTCAGATCGAACCGTCTTGGTCACGAGCTGTTGGGCCCTCTACCGCGAAAAAGAAGAGCGAAGAGCAAGGACCCGAAGCTTTGCTACTACTGCCTTCACCAACCAGTTTTCCTCCTACCTCGTGCCTTGGCCAACCACCCTGACACGCCCCCAAACAACCTGGCAGGCACGACCAAACTCAACACTACTGGCTGCTCCTGCCACCCGCCACCAGCGCCCGCAAACCGCGACGTCAACTTTATTTACCACCCAGCCTCCAGTTGCTGCGTTGCCAAACACAACACACCACGGCTGTGCCAGCATTTCTGACGTGCGAAATCGAAACCGACTGCTGCATCTTTGTCAATTTTCGCACAATCGACATCGACAAGTGTATCTAGGCCTCGCTTCACCAAACAGTCACTCTTTTCTCGCCCCTTTGCGACACCGTTTGCCGGAAAGTGCTGCCTACTCCCTTGGAGCGGCAACTCGCGAATTCAGGGGCTGGCTCTTCTCGACTGCCTGTACCATTTAGACGCCCACCTTGACGACCCTCCCAACCGCATACTTGGCGACCGACAAAACGTCCGGAGAGCATTTGCCTGGGTCGCAACCTGTCTTTTCTCTCTATTTTCCCCAAAAGGGCCAACTCACTCGCGACTTTTATCGCACGCTGTGTGCATTTCGGCTCCCTGCCTCTAATAGCCCACCATGGCGTTCAAGTACGTTTCGAAGCCTCCCTTGCGCCCCCTCTTCAGCAGACCACCACGATCGCACGCTTTCCATGATTGATTGCCAATCCATGCTAACGACTTGTTCATCAGCATTGGTCAAGCTTTTCGCTCCTTCTGGCATGACATGACCAGCTACGACAGACGTTCGTGACATTGCATCCCTTGAACACCCGACGCGCCTCCTGACTAGTGCAATCCAGATTCTTCCGTCGACTCTCCCTACCGCAGTGGCCGACACGTCCCTCTCTCCAACGGCCGAAACAGCATGCTCACATCGGTGGCTACGGCTGCCTCGGAATCACACACCAACATCTCTTCACCCTACCAGGACGAAAACGGCATCCCGAACCTGTCCAGGGAAAACAGCAGCACCAGCTACCATGGCGCTGGCATGGGCTCCCCGTACACGCCCTCGAGTCCTGGGCCCTACTCCCCGGGCCTTCGCTCCCAGAACGCGCGGCAGAGCACAGCCGACGGCTTCGACGTGCAGAGCAATCCCGGCGACGTGCCCATGCAGTCATTCCAGGATGGCATGCCGCCCGCCCCTCCTGTAGCCCACTCCTGGAGGAAAATCGACGCCTGGGCTGAAGACAACTACCCCGAACTGTTTGACCAGCTGTGCGAAGGCGCCACGAACAACGACCTCAACGAGCTCGAGCACATGCTCGACTGCACGCTGCCCCAGGATGTGCGCGAATCCCTCATGATCCACGATGGTCAAGAACGATGGGGAACACCCACGGGCATCATCTTCGGCTCCATGTTGCTCGACTGCGAGGAGTTGGTGCAAGAGTGGGAGACGTGGCGCAAGGTGAACCAGCAGTATCTCCTCGATACCAGTGTTGTCAAGCCCGCCGTTCCGTCCAAGGCTCTCGGCGGCAGCAGCAGCAGCCAGGCATCTTCTTCCAAGGCGGCCCCTTCCCCCGCGGCTGGAGCGAACAACCCCGCATGGCGACAGGATCTCAGGGACCGCCAAGAATCGGTCCCTCCCAACTCGGTCCAAAAGGCATACGCACACCCCGCGTGGATTCCCCTGGTGCGCGATTGGGGTGGCAATAACCTGGCCGTTGATCTGGCTCCTGGCCCTGGTGGCAAGTGGGGTCAGATCATCCTCTTCGGCCGCGACTACGACACAAAGTACGTTGTGGCCCGCTCTTGGGCACACTTCATGGCCATGGTCGCCGACGATATCAGCAGCGGCAAGTGGTTCGTCGATGAAGATTCCGGCGAGCTCAAGCTGCGCGAGTTCAAGGACCCCCGCGTGGAGCCCCCTTACTTCAGCATTCTTCGCTGGAGGATGGACCAGAAGTACGGCCGCCGCGCCGCCCGGCGCCGATCAGCCGCACCCCCCAACAGGACATCGTCCCCCGCTGGCTCCGGCGCGAGCTCCCCGTACGCCAGCCCTCCCGAGTCAGCCAACGGCGAGCCCCGCGGCCGTTCGCTGCAGCGTCTCAACGGCGGAAGCCCACTCGCCAGCCCGATCCGCCCTGGCATGGGCAAGCCCAGTCCCCTTGCACGAGTGGCGGAAGAATCTGCTCTGCCAGAGATTGACACGAACGGCTTGAAGCCTCCCAAGCTCGTCGAGGTCGAGACGCCGCGGCCAAGCGAAGAACAACCGCTAAAGAACGGGTCCCACGCATCCCTCCTCGCCAGGGCCGATTCCCCAGAAGACGGCAAGGAGAATATGGCGCCAAAGTCTAAGCTCAGCAAACAGTCCGATCTGGTCGATGAGCCGATGAAGGAGATTGAGATATAGATGGGTCCGCCACCAGACATGAAACGAACGACGATATGGATTCCGGGTCACTTTGTTTTCTCAGCAGCGAAAGAGACGGCTCTCACATACAGCAAAACACAGGAGTTAGGTGGCGTCCACGGGTCTGGTCAATCGACATGATGATTGCATGCCGGCAAGGGGTTGACTCGCTCTTACAAACGCTTTTCAAGGCCTTTCGGCCCATGGCGAATGGTTATCTTTCGCTTCCTCTTTTTATCACTTCTCGCGTCGGTCCCCTGGCCGTCGACTCTCTGGAAAGAGTTTCTTAGCAGTAATGGTGGACTGGCGGATTGGACTATTCTAACTTGCGGGCACGGGAGACGAGGAAACGGGGAGCTTCCTATTCGTATGGCATTTTCCACGTACATTCGAGCGTCATTGGCCTGCAGGCTTCTCCGCCTTGCGGTGCCCGGCATATCAGTCTCCTGACTACGGAGAGTTGCTCATCACGCTGGCTCACGCCGGCGGCAGTGAGGCTCCCAAATTGAGTAGTCAGAAGCCGAGCCTCAGAGTAATTGTATTGTACATTACAGCCAAGTTTTATGGTCTTTATCATTGGTGATTCCGTGTCGTACATGTGACATGGCCGAGAGGATAAAGTGAGCATGGCATCCCCAGGTTGGAGAGCTTCACGTGATCTATCACCGAACTCCGAGAGTGGGTCCCCGAGCCGCACCCGCCAAGCAGCTGTGCCATCCAAGGAACACCACGACAGGCAGTCGTCATCCAGCCACCTCCAACGAACCCATCACCGAGCAACCTCACAACATCACCGCCGACTCTCGAAATCACGCAAACCCGGCTTCCCTGATAGCAGAGCGCTGCCTTGTATCCGCCACCTACCGAGCGAACCGACCGTCGCCCAACAACCCGAAATGGAGGAAGAGCGTCTCTGGAAGTTCCGCAAGCCCGAGTGGCTCAACAGCGCCTGGTCGCGCAACGCGGGCGTCTACGCCGCGGGCGGTCTCGTACGTTTTGACTCGACTCCTCCCCCCTCTCCCCATCCTCATGAGTCTTCGTCTCGCCGAGCTGACACGCACCCCGCTCCGCCAGTTCTCCCTCGCCTTCTACGTCATGCTCGACAGCGCCGTGTGGTCCAAGACGCTCAACGGCTCGGACACGCACGTCACCTTTGTCGACTGGCTGCCCCTCCTCTTCAGCAGCCTGGGCATGCTCATCATCAACAGCGTCGAGAAGACGCGGCTGTCGGCCGACAGCTTCAGCTACTCGGGCAACGGCGTCGCGTGGAAGGCGCGCGTCGTGCTGTTCCTTGGCTTCGCGGCCCTCGCCGGCGGCATGGCCGGCGGCGTCACCGTCTTTGTGCTCAAGTTTGTCGTCCGAGGCGTGGCCATGCCGGCGCTGAGCATGGGCGTCGAGAACGTCGTGGCCAATGCCCTCGTCATGCTGAGCAGCGTCGTGCTCTGGGTCAGCCAGAACATGGAGGATGAGTACAGCTACAACCTGTCGCTGTAGGGTGCGTGCCTGTGCGTGTTTTGTTGTTTCTTCTGAGAGAGAGAGAGAGAGAGAGAGAGAGAGAGAAACGTGGCAATGGCTTCAGATGACTGGGTGTATGGTGCATGCGCGCGCATGCAAAGACGAGCAAGGGACGTTGCTGGCACACAGCGAGGACGGTGAGGCGACGTGCTACTTGGGACTGGGTCGGAGACTGTACACTACGCAACGCAACCATGGACTGACGGAATTAGCGGGCAGTACGACGGACGAACCCCTTTTGATAATCATCTTCAATTACTCCTGGGGGAAGGTGACTTGCGGAGCATTGTGCTATTTCCCTCGACGCCCGTTTCCACTGCAGGCGACTGAGGGTTTATTCCCAGGCACATATTGCTTGGGTCTACTGATGGTGCTAGTGAGCTATGAGGAATATGGCTTACTTTCAAGCCATGCCTCTATATTCATCGAGTCAGGTACATTGAACTGCGCGAGTCGTCAGGGTGGGGCCTCCGGGTGCGGTCGGCCGGGAGTGGATTTTCTCTCGGGCCGAACGACGCAATTGACGTGGGGCATATTCTTTCTTTCGTCGCTCAAGCCAAAAAATTCCAAGCCTTGGACCCCGCTGTCGGCCATCTGTAAACCACCTGCAATGCTCGATCAAATGGCGAACGAGATCAGGCTCCTATCCGGGAGCGGGCACCCGGAACTCAGCGCTCTGATGGCGAGCCGGTACGTTTCTGGGACTGCTGACGCGGGGGGAGGGCGGCTGCCCCAAGGGAGCTCTCGGGGCGCAATGCCCAAGAGTGACGGCACCAAGGCAGGGTGCGCGGAACGGAACACAATGGAGCTAACGCCCGCTGCAGACTCGGAATCGAAGTCGCCAACACAACGAGCCTGCAATATTCGAACCAGGAGACGAGGGTCATCATTGGCGAGTCGGTTCGCGACGAAGATGTCTTCATTCTCCAGTCGACGGCCCCCGGCGAGGTCAACGACGGCCTCATGGAGCTGTTCATCATGATCAGCGCCTGCCGCAGCGCCTCGGCGCGCCGCATCACCATCATCCTCCCCAACTTCCCCTACGGCCGCCAGGACAAGAAGGACAAGTCTCGCGCCCCGATCAGCGCCAAGCTCATGGCAAAGATGCTCGAGGTGTCCGGCTGCGTAAGCTCCCACGCCTAGCCCCCCTCAAACCCCTTTCTCCCTGAAGGCTCCCTGAAGGGGCTTCCAGTGCCAGTCGTCTCTGACACGCTCGTCTTCCAGAACCACGTCATCACGATGGACCTGCACGCCTCCCAGATCCAGGGCTTCTTCAACGTCCCCGTTGACAACCTCTACGCCGAACCGTCCATCCTCCACTGGATCCGCAAGAACCTCGACGTCGAGAACACCGTCATCGTCTCCCCCGACGCCGGCGGCGCCAAGCGCGCCACTTCCATCGCCGATCGCCTGAACACGGCCTTTGCGCTCATCCACAAGGAGAGGCCGCGCCCCAACGTTGTCGGCCGCATGGTGCTCGTCGGTGACGTCCAGGACAAGGTCGCCATCATTGTCGATGACATGGCCGACACGTGCGGAACTGTACGCTACGCGCCCCCATTGCGACTCCTGCGCTGTCCCTTTCGTCGGGGCCCATATGCAGTCTGCTAACTTAGAAACACACGCAGCTCGCGAAAGCCGCCGCTACCCTCAACGAGCACGGCGCTCGCCAGGTCTTCGCCATTGTCACGCACGGCATCCTCAGCGGTAACGCCATTGAGACGATCAACCAGTCCTGCCTCTCTGGCGTTGTTGTGACGAATAGTGAGTTTCTCCCTCGGCAGTATCCACAGAACCGCATTGCTGACAAGCCTCCACAGCTGTGCCCCGTAAGTTATCTGACCACGTCCGCTTCCCGAACAGCAATCCTGGAAACTTGGCCGTTGTACCACCCCGAAATATAAAACTAACCCGCGAATCCCAGTCGGTGACAAGGTCGAGCGATGCCCCAAGCTCAAGGTCATTGACGTGTCGGCAACGTTGGCCGAGGTACGCTCCCCCCCCCCTTGTCCGTCAGTTCGATGTACCACGCATACTGATATCCCACGCAGGCCATCCGGAGAACCCACAATGGCGAGTCCGTCTCGTATCTCTTCACCAACGCTCCCCTGTAACGTTGGCGCTGCGTGAGCTTTGCTGGTTACGAATTCATATTTCGCGGAGTTGATGGTTGCACTTTTCCCCCTACCCTGCCCTTACCCCCCCGGGATAAATTTCAAAATTACGGTAGCGATACAATAGTCTTCGGCGGGTTCTTGCTTGTGAATTGATGAATGATAGACTCTCTAGACGCTTACGTGGAAATTCTGTGAAAGGACTGTTGCTATGATGACTGTCAATGCGTGCGTGCCTGGTGTGCATCGGCATGAGCGGGAACGACCTAAAGGCTCAGCTTGAGCAGAGAACCGGTACATGGAAGCCGACCATGTAATCAGAGCCGCATGTGGGATCGCCATCAAGCTATCGTTCCCACGTTGTCGCTGTGAGCCGCCGTATGACTTCACCTGATAGTGTCTGAGGATCGTCAATCAGAGCACAATGCTCGGCTTGGTTTGGGGATGTTGTGCCACAGGCTGATACCGCGATACTCTTGGCTCCACGAGGCTGCATATGTTGCAGGTAAGCACCCGTCAACCCACAGCTCGCAGCGCGAACCAAGGCCTCATCGCCTCGACTGTGTGGTCGAGTCCAGATTCCATTCTGAACCGCAGCAAGGTTTAGCAGCAGGAGCATCATCTCTCTTCCTGGCTCGAAAGCTTCATGTTCCTGTCCGTTGAGTCATTCAATGTGCAGCACAACCTTCCCACAGTCGCATCTCGATACTTTTTGCATTCGCTTCAGCGTCGGGTCATGCGGTGGACCAGCGCCTGCACAACACCAATCTCGAGCGCGACGAGATGATGCAGAACCAAGAGAGGGCCGCCAATCCGCTTGATGAGGCAACGTCTGAGCTCGAAGCACGACATCATGGGATAGATCAGCCCGCCGCCGACTTGACATTCATCACAGGCTCCGCGAAGGATTCCCTGCGCCATTCATGCACATGGCCCAAACGGGACGAGGGCGCAGCACGCTGCCATGCATGGTCCTCTCCTGTCTCGCGGCTTCAGCTAGAGTGCCGTGGCCCCTGGCCGTGCCATCACGGCCTGCCTTGCGGGTGTCGTGTGGGCTGATCGCAGGTTGTGAGGGCTCTCCGCTTGCTGATCGTTCCCACGCGGATGATCAATGAATCTGTATACCTTGCTAGGTCATTCCATCAATGGTATGACAAGTAGCAGCAACATCAGCAGCATTATTTGGGCTCCTTTGACCCCCTTCTGGTTGGAAATGCTGCAGGTGAGTACTGACAAGGACAAATGGATGACTTGTCATGCAGTTTCGTCTGATGACCGGTGAGCATGGAAGTTGCCTTAGCTCGTCTCCGAATGGAACACCAACTTCGACGTTGGGCGTCGAGTATGGGTTGACATTGTCTCAACAGCTTTTATCTGAGCTCTCCCGCTGGTAGTCTTTTGGCATAGCACCGGTTGTCGGCGTCATGCTGTGGCTTGGATGGCTGTGTCCGTCCAAGGGGGGGGGGGGGTGGAAAACAACATTGGACTCCTCCAGTCTCGCATAGAAAGGACAAAACACAATCGCAAATTCGGCCCTCACCACCAAATAATAATGTCGTCATGGGTGTGTTTGGTCAATCGATCTTGCCTGAGACATGCTTCTCCATGAAATTCGTTGAGAGCCCCGCGCGTAACGCCGTGATGATTACACCGCAACAACCCGAGACTGACGAGTAGTTATCGTCCAAATCGTGTATTGTTGTGAGACATAGGGGCAAGTAACAAGCTTCCATGCCTCAGTTACATGTTGAGACAAGAGCGAGTACGATAACTATCAATTTGTTATCAGGCTGTTGTCGAAGACATTAAAGCCCCCTGTAGCTTGTCTTGGAACGCCAGATCGTTGATGGCCTTGGTTTGCACAGCATTGTCCTCCTTGGCCTCTTTGCACAGCATTGTCCTCCTTGTCCTCCTTGTCGACGTGACTGGCATTCACGTAGAGGAGGAGAACTGATGTGCTAGCTCATTGTGCAATTGTGTGGCCTACGAGCAGCGATCAGAGCGCCCGAGTCTGGCCTGGCTGATCGCCAAACCAAGCCTACGCCCGTAGATGGACTCTTAGGGAACGTACAACACGTGAGCAGAATATGTGTGTGACGAGTGTAAAGGTGGCACCGCTGGTGGTCAGATATAACCTTGAGGGTTTAGGAGGGCGTGGTGGATCTCAGGCGGATTTGTTGGCGAGACCTTTGAATGCCACGCGCGTTGGAAGAGCGACATGCGAACTACATCCTTGTGTATGTATTCTCTTTGCCGAGCCGTTCCATGTCGCCGGATCTGCTCCCGGGCGTGCCTAAGGCCCTGCGCTGATATCCAGCAGTGGCCCGTTCCAATGGATGCGCATGGGCGCTCGTATGTCCCAATGCACCTTGGGTGTCAATGGCTGTTGGGTGCTCGGCATTTCTGGTCCATATGCAGACCACGGGCTGGCGTGCTGCACAGTCAGGATCACGGAGGAAATCAACAGGCGACAGGCATGTTGCAGGACCCGAGGACGCCATGAAGTCCGCCAAGATTAGGATATAGAACAGCGCAAAACCGCCCGGAATGGATGGCTTGATGCTGGCAGCAAGTCCCGCCAGTGCAACTCTCGCCTGCTGGCAACATGGGCTGGGTTGAAGGGGTTTAAAAGCCTGTAGCTTCTGCTCGCTACGTTACCGCTCCCTAAAACGATTGCTAGGATTCTAGAAGCACAATCCCATGTGGCTGCAGAGCTTTGGCTGCAGGGCTTTGCATGCTTCCAGCAGCTTTGGGCACTGCTGCGGCTGGCCTAATGTTCTGGCCCGGTCTATCGGTGAAGCCAGCTGGTCAGGTGCAAGGAAGCGGCGAGGCTTCGGGAAGCGTGAAGCACGAAGCTCTGATGCGCCGCCCCTCTACATCCGTCCATCGTGAGATGCTCACTGGGTGGTCCCGGCAGTGCCCCTACGTCTATAAATCGTAAAAGTGGCTACCAGAGTGCATGTGGAAGCTAAATCCTAGTCATTAGCGTTGCATCAAAAGGTCATGGGACCTGAGGCAGTTTGCTGTGTCTAGGCAAGGGCGAGCGAATCCGGGACATCGTTTGACAGCATGAACAAAACAGCGATTTCACAGGTGATTTTTCTTTCTCTCCAGGTGTGCGTTGGGTAAACCCCTGTGTTGTCCCTGGCCCGAAGAGTCTGGTCATGGTGTGAAGTTTCCCATTGGACCATCCGACGCCTGACGCATATCATTTCGTCGTTGGTTCGTTCGTATGGAACAAGTGAATTCGAGGGAGACTTCTCGGCAATGTTGCGCGACGTGCAGAGAATTTCCCTAGGGAACCCCCGACGTGGAACCCAGAAAACTGATGTTCAAACGCCACATGGGATCTAGAGGCAGCCTTGAAATCATCTTGTAGCGTGACCGATCTCTCGCTTATGTGCTGCGTCTCGAACCGTCCGTCCCTGATCATCTGCTTGTTCGGCTTTGGGAGAGGGAATGACCTTGCGTCAGTGCTCGGGTGAACGACCCACCGGGCGCTCCCCGAGCTGGTTCGCTTCAGTCGGTCAGTTCAGGCGCTTGGGCCCAAGTCCCAGCAATGGAGAATAATTGACCACAATTTGGTCCTCGAAGTTGCCAAGCTGCGAGGCCCCGCCGTGCTGACAGCATTTCCTCCACAGGTGCGTGGCACGGGACATGAAGAGGAGGGCAACGTCGTCATGAGGAAGAGGGGGGGAGGGGGGCAAGGGAGAGGGGCATCCCAGGATTTCGGCTCAACTAGACCGGACCTGAAGTGCACATCAGCGACAATCATTGCAGCAGTGGTGGTGTGGGTGTTGGTGTGGCAAGCTGCAATGGCACACCTTCGGGAGAGGACAATTCGATCTTTTTATCTCGCGCACAAACACTGGGAGGCAGCCCGGCAGACCAGGGTGGGCCAAGCAGTTGGGTGTCGACCATTCGGGCACTTTTTCGTGAAGTCTCGAGTGGTGTCAAGCTCTGCTCTCTCTCCCTCTGCAGCTTTTACTGTTTTCGAAGCCTCTCTAGCGTGGAGTGTCGAATTGAGGTGCTTGCTGAACGGTGCATGGTCCGAGCTGGGCCAGGCCAGGGCTACTGGAAATATGATGGTCACATCAAAGTTCGCGGGCGATCCGCCCTTGTCCATGCAGACAAGCGACGACCCCATTTGTGATGGCCCGGGATCCATTGGCAGCGTGGGCATTATTCAGATACAAGAGACCGAGTCACGGGCGTAGCACCGCAGTTTGGCGAGTGACGAACATTGCGGTTCCGCATTGCCGTGGTCTTGGACGGGAAAAGCACTGGAACACACGATAGAGCCGTAGCCAGCTTAGCACCTGAGATTGAGCTTGGGACAGGACCCTGAGGAAGCTTTGGCTCGAGCCAGCACATGGTTGACGACGGCCGCTTTGTGTGGCCAGAAAGGAATGGTGAGTAGCGTGTCTCGGTGAGTGGATCATCCTCTGGACTCGCGAGGGGAGAATACTCCCAAGATGGTAATGGCACACCATCGGCCGTTGCTGACCGAGGTGACCTTCTTCTCAAGCGTCAGGTGGTAAGGTGACGAGGGCGGAGGTGGTGGTGTTGGTGGTGTTGGTGGTGATGATGACTGATGTGATCGCCACGGGATGCTGGAAAAGGCCGCTGGCAGGGGCTCCTGGTCGTGTGGTCAATGGTCACTGCCCAGAACGGAATTTACACGATCCATGCCAGGGCCCCCGTCGATGGGGTGTGGACTTGGCGTCAAGTGGTCTGCACCTGCCCTGCACCTGCTGCCGCCGCTTGGTGCTGTAGAAGCTTGGGCCACTCCATGCTGCAGACCTCCTTTTCAATTGCCAGGTTGTGCTCACTAGGAAGGTACATGTACCTACCCAGGCTTGCGAGGTAATGCAGGTAGGTACCTGCCTCCTCTGTGGTCGTCTGGGCAGCAGCTGGCGTTGCTGGCGCTGCCGGCCACGTTGGTGCGGTGCTAGCAATAGCGGGTCGCCTTTGACTTCCGCCTGCCGAGCTCTAGTGCGTGAGCTGCCCGTCTCAAGAGTGAGCACATGAGCAGCCCACAGCTGCGGGTCCCTGCAAGAACACCCAAATCACAGTCGCCTTCGCTGAACAGCTGTTTAATAGTTGAAGCTTTGATTCATGCATTGGCTGCCCATGCCGCAAATTCCATGCCATTTGAGCATGTCTTGCCTCATCGAGTCGCTTCATTGCTTGGATCCTCCAAGGCTTGTTTGAGATAACTATCCACAGCGGTGTGTTGGTCTCCCGATTTGGAAGTATCTAGGTAGGTACGGACAGGGCAGTTACGTTCGTACGAGTGTTGCCGTCACATCTCACCCAAGACGAGGAAGCTAGGAATCTGGAAGTCACCGCCGGCCCTGTGGGGCTCCGCCATCGCACATCACCCATCACACCTCACCACATTTCACTCCTCCATCGTACCTCCCCGTTCGTTTGGCTCGGGCATGTCTTTGGCTCCTAGCTGTACGACCCCCGGCCATCGATTATCTGTCACCGGCAGTCTGGGCCTGGGACTGGATCTTAGGCTGCCCTGAGAGCCAGGCCCCGGCTCCGGCCCCGAGCCCCGGCCCTTGGTGCTTGACCTTGACCTTGACCTGCCGCCTTCCTCCGCTTGTTGGTAGGTACATTACCCAAAAGGCCGTGTCGATCAGTCCTTTGTTCGCTGGAACCTCAGGAGGTACCCGAGTACCTCCCTGGCTGGCTCATTAATTTACCTCGTGTGCTATTCGCTGGTCTCTGATCTTGGCCCTCTCTTTTCTCTCTTTCTCTTCTCTTTCTCTCTCTGTGTGTGTACGTGCGTGTGTGTGTCAAAACCTGGACATCATTGGGCTCATCAGTCGAGTGGCCTTTGGTGGAAGACTGAGCTCAAGACCCGACCGACTAAACATCGAAGATTCCTTCACCGAAAGAGAAGCAAAAAGATGCGTATGAAAAAAAACTCCCTGGGTTCGTGTCGAAGAGCCCCTTTACTCTGTTGCCGGACTGGTCTCGGCCTCTCTGTCAGCTGGTATAATTAGGTACGCAACATAATGGCTGGCCCGTTGCAAGTCCGCATCTCGGGCCCAAAATACGCGCCCCAGTTTCCACATTTTGGTGTCCACCTCAGTGTCAACCTCCGCTGTTCACCTGACCTGACCAGGCCGTATCCCCCGGTAACCCACACACCTGAGTTACATGGTACATCGACCTCGCGACACCCCCCCTTCTCCTACTCTGCCACCCCTCCTCTGCCCCTCTTCACGGTGTCCGCCCTCTTAACACCTCGGCCATGGGGCCACGCAGCCACGGTACCCTGCTGCACCTCACCAATCTGTAGCGCCCATCCACTGAAAATCAAGTGTCTCTCGATATCTACATGGTACATGGCACACGGGTATGCCATAACCTCATTACTTCCAAGCGGAAGGTCCCTCGCCCACGCACGGAAGTAGCTGAATAGACAAAGACGCAGCATCTGCCAGATTGCCAAGTCAATACCCCCTTCAGGCTGTCTCGCATATTCCTTTGATATTCTCTACTGCCGTCATTTGACATTGGCCATCTCGTCGTGTACCCGCATCGCACGTCGCCTTGCCTCACATCACCTCACACGCCCTGAACCCTACGTTCTACCTACTGCCCCGCGGCGCCTGTACGACATAAGGTAGCCCGACACACAGACATCCCGGAGACCCAAAGCAAGCACACGGCCCCTCCAATACCAGGCGCCTGCCTGCTGCTTCTACCTACCCTACCTTACCTTGCCTGCCATATTACCTAGGTTGGTACCTTACCTGCCTTACCTACCGACCAGGGCCCTCCCTCTTCTTGTCTTGTCTGTCTACCTTATCTGACATCATTCGCGCGTCCCTCTCTCTCCTGCTCTTCTTTTCCCCTCCCCCTCCTCCTCACTCGTCCTCTCCCGCCTTGCCAACGCCGCCTTAGCGCTCCAGTCGTGATCCCAGTACGACAAGACTCGAATCGAGCCTCGACCTCTCCGTTTCGACTTGACACGATCGACGAACCTTAGACGCATCTTCTTGCCAGCCGATTCAGCTTCAGTGCGTGCCTCGCCTGCATCGTCGTTCCTGGAGCCTCTCTCGAATCTCGCCAAAAAAAAAAAAAAAAGACAAAAAGCCTCCCCACCCAATCTGTCCCTGTCAGCCGTTCTCGTCTCCTGAGCACAACCCCGATCACTAGGTCCCTAGGTACACTACCACCATCCGCCAGGTGACCTACCTACCTTACCCACCCCTGACCGGCTGCAGCAGCCAGGCCAGACAAGACGTCTCTCGACCAAGCCTAACGCCGTCACCTCGTTCGGTCCTTAGCCTCTCCTGCCGTGTGGCCCGCAACACTGTGACCACCACCTAAAGGTGCCTCCGCCCACGCCTACGCCCCAAGGTACCTACAATAGCTTTGCGCCCACCTAAGCATTTTCCTGACAGGGTGAGCCTGCCCATCCATGAGCCTGTAAAGCCTCGAGATCGCCCCCTCCCCTTCCACACACCCACCTTACCACGCCCCCCCCGGCTGCCCCTCTTCAAGTACCTCTCTCTCGTCTTTTCGATTCCTCAATTCAATTCCACACGACCTCTTCCCTGCCCTCCCAAGCTGTCCATCCAAACCCTCTCTCCAGCTTTCCCAATCCTCCAGAACTACTTGCCTCCGGCACCCCATCATCATTCCGAGTCGTCGTCTTTTTTTCTAAACGCCTTCTCTACCTGCCGACCTACTGACACTGCGCGGATCCTCCCAGCCCCCCTACCAGCTCTCAGCCTCTAGCCCGCTCGTCTCTCCCACCTCAACGACCGAGACTCAATTCGGTGCTCCCTGCACCCATCTCAGCTCACGCGAAACTCTCTCGATTTTTCGTCAGCACACACCGTGAGCACCGTCTTCGGTCCGTCCCTCACGTCAGTATCATCATCTGCCGTTCGATCCATCTCTCAACCCGCTCGAATCGACCACGAGCTTTGTCGCTGAGCTGTCTCCGCCTGGTGAGTTGAACTTTACTTCACTTTTGATTTCCACCAGCCTTTACCCCTCTCTCTCTGTCTCTCTCTCTCTCTCCCAACCCCCAGTGCGACCGACTACTGGGACGTGCCCGCGCCTACCTACCTCACGATCCCCTCGCGAACACCCCCTTCTCCTGTTCCTCCTGCTTAATCGCTGTGCGTTTTTGCCTTTGCGACCGTTCATACAGTCGCCTTGAGCTTGTGCCGCCCAGCCAGTCGGCCCTTACGGAAATGGCGAGTTCAACGAAGCGCCATTCTATCACCGGGCTACAAATTCCTCTGCCACCCACCTGCACAGCCGCGATGGTACCCAGCCACGGCAGCTGACGGACTCCCCTCTTTCCCGCCTGGCTTGGAACGCTTCTGGTCCCTGGTATCAGAGTCATCCTGATCTCTCCAAATCGGCATCACGAAGTCAACCTGTCGACCCCGTTCCGCTTGGTCGCTGCCCTACCCCGTGTCTCCTCCCGCCCCCCCTTATACCCCGCGTCATCCTCGTCAATCACAACGCCCTGGATCTGCCTCCTATGCATTCTTTGCCGCAACAGACCTTTGATCGTCTCGCAGAATATGGATCACTAATGCATCCACATAGTCCTCCTTTCAATCCATCGTACGCCAGACGCAGACTCTCCGATTCAATTCAACGTGTTGCCGCCAGATCGCTGCGCCTTGTCATCGAGCCTTTAACCCAGGCCGCCCCCTCCACAACCGCCCAACACGGCTACCCCGCGCTTCTCAGCTCTTTTTCTTCCCTTCCGCTGCCCAATTCGCCTCGCGGCTCGCGACCATCAACGATAGCATCACCACCGCGTAGTTTGGTGGCCTCTCTGCAACATGTCCTCGAATCGCCCAAACGCCCTGCACAACCTCAGGATGGGGGGTAAGATTTCAAGTGTCTTCTACGTCGAATACCGTGGATTAACAGCGCGCCGCAGAGGTCATTCGCGAAAAGGTGCAAGACGGTGTCACTGGTGAGACCAGGGATCTGCAGTATACCCAGTGCAAGATTGTCGGCAACGGTTCCTTCGGCGTTGTCTTCCAGACGAAGCTCTCCCCATCCGGGGAGGACGCTGCCATCAAGCGCGTTCTTCAAAGACAAGAGATTCAAGGTCCGTGGACAGCTGCTGCCAAAGCCTTAGCGGGTGGGTACGCTAACACTGGTGATCGTAGAACCGAGAGCTGCAAATCATGCGCATTGTTCGTCATCCCAATATTGTGCAGCTCAAGGCTTTTTACTACTCGAACGGCGAGCGCGTAAGAACAGCCCACTTAACCACCTTTACATCCAGGGCATTGACTGACGTTACGGTTTCAGAAAGACGAGGTGTACCTGAACCTCGTTCAAGAATTCGTGCCTGAGACGGTCTACCGTGCTTCCCGTTTCTTCAACAAGATGAAGACGACCATGCCCAACCTCGAGGTCAAGCTCTATATTTACCAGCTCTTCCGCGCCTTGGCCTACATCCACTCTCAAGGCATCTGCCACCGCGATATCAAACCCCAAAACCTGCTGCTGGATCCTACTTCTGGTATCCTAAAGCTGTGCGACTTTGGCAGCGCAAAGATCCTGGTGGAGAACGAGCCTAACGTGTCATACATCTGCTCCCGCTACTACCGCGCCCCCGAGCTCATCTTTGGTGCCACCAACTACACCACCAAGATTGGTATGACTACCAATATTTTTTCATGTGCAGCTCCAGGCTCACTGTACTAACGCGCACAATAGATGTTTGGTCAACTGGCTGCGTCATGGCGGAGCTCATGCTTGGACAACCACTTTTCCCAGGCGAGTCGGGCATTGACCAGCTGGTAGAGATCATCAAGGTTCTGGGAACGCCCACGAGGGAGCAGATCCGCACGATGAACCCAAACTATATGGAGCACAAGTTCCCGCAGATCAAGCCCCATCCCTTTGCCAAGGTGTTCCGAAAGGCCGACGCTCACGCCATCGACCTGATTGCCCGTCTCCTTGAATACACGCCTACAGAGAGGCAAAGCGCCGTCGATGCCATGGTGCATCCATTCTTCGACGAGTTGAGGGACCCCAACACTAAGCTGCCCGATTCGCGGCACCAGACCGGCACGGTGCGGGACCTGCCTCCTCTGTTCGACTTCACTCGTCACGGTAAGCTTTTTTTATGAGTCGCAATATTTCGTGGTTCGGATCAACTAACCGTCGAATGCAGAACTCTCGATCCGACCGGACCTCAACGCTCAACTGGTGCCGGCTCACATCCGACCTATCCTTGTTTCCAAGGGTCTCGATATCGATTCGTTCACACCATTGACGAAGCAGGAGATGCTCGCCAAACTGGACTGAAGCAAGCACAGGCCATCTATGAGACGTTGCACTACCACATACCCGCCTACGGGCCGTTTGTGGTCACGGCCCGGGGTGATCTGCTAGCCTACACACAAAACCTATTCAAGTCCACGCCCAGCAGCAGTAGCACGACACCCCCCAGCAAAGTCGGGCCACATGATGATTAGATACGATGAGGATGACCTCTAGAAGCAGGTTGGCGTCAGACGCTTGAGGAATATGAAACTGGTCGGCGTGGAGAGTATGCAAAATGGATGGGGCACAAGCGTGGTCTGGGTATTGCTGCGGTTTGAATCCCGCTACAAAAAGAGAGACCGGGCCGAAGAAGGAGACTCGATTGTTGAGAGCACCACTTGCTCGCCACGGGAAGGCTGCATTGCTGCATACCCAAAGGGAATCAGGGATTAGACCACATGTTGATGCATGACTGAGATGGTTGGCTGGCTGCTGCTCTGTTGTTTACCCGCGTTACAAGTAAAAATGGGCTTCATTGCCTTCCCCGCCGCGTACGGTATGGCACAATCAATGTACGGTCTTGGTCTGGATGGCTTGGCTTGTTGTTTCTCCATACTCGATCAACTGCACGTCATTGCTAGTGTTTACGACCTGCTGGCCAGGGCAGGCTTCTCACTTCATTCGTTCGTTTCAGCAACGGCTTGTTCAGGAATCGCTTATGTGAATTGAAAAAAGTCTCTCGCACATATTGGCGCTACATCTGTACATCTGTGATGTCTGCGAACGTATCATTGGGTACCTAACTAGGTAGGTAGGTATTTGGCCTAAGTGAGCACTTCTATGTGACCCATTTTTTGTGACCAATCATGCAGGGCAAAGCAGGTACCGACACTGAGACACGCTAGGAAGCAACGACTCGAGCTCCAGCTCAATTCGCTACTGCAAGAGCAATCGCGACAAGACCTTTTGGCCTATTCACCCACCTGCCTGCCCTATCCCCTCCCGGTCGCACGACTCTCCCACATCTCTTCAACGACACCGCCTACACCAATCTGCAACATATCGACTCGTATCAACTCCAACGAAACGCCTACTTCTTCGAAACAGTCTCGCAATGGGTGATTATGACCGGCGACGCAATGGGGGTGGCGGTGGTGGCGGCGGGCACAATCGCAAACGCCGCTACCGCGAGGACGACGAGCAAGATTATCGCCAACAACGCCGACGCCACGAACCCCCTCCGCTCCCTGTCAGAATTCGCAAGCAGCTCCTCAACATAGCGGAGTCGCCTCTGCGTCGATGGCACGAGGAGGTCCAGTCCATTGCCCATATTGTGGCCGACAATGTAGATGACACGGAACTGCGCGAAAACTTTATCGACTTGGTGCTCCAGCTTGCCGTTGAGCAGCCCTTGAAGACTCCATTCACCGCCGCGGTCATCCTGTTCATCAATACACTACGCCCAGAAATTGTGGAGGATATCCTGGGCAGACTCAGCATCGCCACGGAGACGAAGATCAGAGAAGGCCACTGGAGGGATGCCAAGCTGCTGCTCAAGCTTTTTGCCTGCCTGCAGAGCTGCTTGGGGGGCGATGGAATTTTCCCCATCCTAGAGGAACTGCTTGGGCGAGCGCTGGATCTGCAGACTGCCAGCTCGGAAGACGTAAGTTTTCTTTTTCCGCATTGCGTCGAGGAAGGTGCATTGGCTGACGATGACAGACGATTGGCACCGAGCTCGTCAAAATCATCCTTCTCACGATTCCATACATCATGGCCGCACACCCAGAGCAGTGGCAGCACAAGGCTGCTCAGCTCATGGGTAGCACCGAGATCATTGCTTCTGAGCCGCACCCACTCCAAGCCTTGATTGACCCGTTCCTTCCCGAGGCGGAGGGTGCGGCCACGGGCTCCGCAAGCATCATCAGCCTGTTGCAGCGCCAGCTTCAATCCGAGGCTTCTGATGGGTGGAAACTGGCTTGCCTGCCTCGGCCGTGGGAGATGCCTCTGGAGGAGATTGAGGCCATGGAGAAGCTCGAGAACGCCACGAAGCACGACCTGCCAGTCATTACTGTTCCCGAAAAGGTCATTGCTGGGCCACAGCCTCTCTTTCCCGAAGTGCACTTTTCCGTCTATGCCGATCAAGACATTCCTTCCGTGCCGCCTATCACCGACATTGCCTCTTCTCTGATCCGAGATGCGCTCGTGGACACGATCAACATTCTTGACTTCAACCGCAATGCCACGGCTAGGTTCTTGGTCGATGTCGACTGCTACTTTTCGGATTCCACGTTTGTGAAGCGTGCCACACCGTTCGACCGACTGCGAGACATTCCTTCTGGAAGATCCACGTGGAAGCCAGAGGATGTCGCCGTGGACGCCGTTTTCTCTCAGCTGCACCAATTGCCCGCAGCGGAGCACAAGCTCGTTTATTATCACAGCGTCCTCACCGAGGCGTGCAAGCAGGCTCCCGCCGCTATCGCGCCGAGTCTGGGCCGTGCCATCCGCTTTCTGTATCACGCCCAGAGCCAGATGGACTTGGAACTGAGCTACAGGTTCCTTGACTGGTTCGCGCACCACCTGAGCAACTTTGGCTTCACGTGGAAATGGACCGAATGGGTCAATGACGTGTTCTTGCCTGATATTCACCCGTCCAAGGCGTTCATCAGAGGTGCCCTTGACAAGGAAATCAGATTGAGCTTTGCTCAGCGCATCAAGAACACGCTTCCCGAAGAATACCAGAGCTTGATCTCACCTGACACGGAGAAGGACGTCCCCGACTTCAAGTTCTCTGACGAGAGTGAGTAGCCAGGTGGCGACGTATCCCCCGTTAAACCGGAGATCGCTAACGAGTTCGCAGCCACGCCGTTCTCTGCCGAGGGCCGGGAGCTAGCGGCACTCCTCAAGCGCAAGGTGCCTGACGAGGATTTCCAACCCGTGCTCGACCGAATCCACGCGGCCGCGACGGAGCATAGCTTGGACGCGCTGGTCACCAGCACAGATGTGTTTGTCACGGCTGTCTGCTGGGTCGGCTCCAAATCCCTGAGCCACGTGCTGGCTTGCATTGAGCGTGTTAAGGACCGCTTATTGGACATTGGTGCCGCGTCGGAAGCGGCTCGCGCGCAGATCATCACGGCCGTCATGGCATACTGGCGAGCACAACCGGGCGTTGCCATTTCAATCATCGAGAAGCTGCTCAACTACTCCATCTTGACGCCCTTGTCGGTTATTGAATGGTCGCTCGTGTACAACCACAGCGAGCGCGAGGGCGATGCACTGGCCGAGGCGCATGTTTTCGAGCTCGTGTCCAACACGGTGACCAAGGTGACGGGCCGCGTTCGTCAGATCATGACTGCTCCGGAACTCGATGCGGATGCTGAGGCAAGCAAGGAGCTCGACAAGAAAGCCATGAGAGACTTGTTCTCATCGCTCAAAGATGCTCTGTCAAGCTGGAAGGCGGGAATCAAGGATGAAATGTTGGACGAGCCCGACAGTGAAGAGCGCAAGGCTCATCTTCAGCGCTGGGGCGCGCGCTGGCTGCGTGTGTTTGAGCGCAAGTCAGCCATCGAAGAGGCATTCTTGTTGGACGTGAAGAACGCAGTCCAGAATCTGTGCGAGTAGCCAGTCGAGACGGTCCCGGTTGAAGATGGCAACGAATAATCCAGAGGCACTTGGTGTAGGAGGGAGGTTTCTCGATTGGCAAGCGAAGTATGCGCATGCTAGGACCTGGAGCCGGGTAAAATTTGTACGTTTGCTATGTACGATGAGGTATTGAGCTAGACTGGTAGCTATCCGAATTTTGCTCAGGTCAATAGTCTCAGGTGAGAGATTGACATGGATGAGGCATACATGCTGTGATGAACTGGACCACAAGCGATGATGAGCCAGGGTGAAAAAGGGCGGGGCATCCTCAGCCTTGCCACTCAGTCGGCGCTGTGATTGGACACCAATTCACTGGTGGGGGTGGAGATGGCTGCAAGGCTGACGACAATTTTCTTCAAAAAAGATCCAGATCCCTTCTGCATTGAGATACCCACCCAAGCATCCAGCAGACGACACGACCAACAACGTTCGCTGCCCACTCGCCCAAATTGACACACTCGAATCAGAGCCGCGCTATCTGCAGAATCTCGAAGTCAAGAACAAGCCACCCACACGCTTCCAGGCCCCTGCGCATCCGGACATGGAGTCCACCGCGGCTCAGGTGAAGGTTAACTTCACCACCACCCATGAAGACCTACAGCTGCCTGAGAACAAGAGGCAACTTCTCGTGCCGTCCGGTCAGTGAATTTCTGACAAGAGAGGGCTGGAGGCGCACCTGAACTGACGAAAGCAGACATCAAGCGATATGGCCTCTCCCGCATTCTCAACTCGGAGTCTATGCTCAACACATCCGCCCCGGTCCCCCTCGACTTCCTTGTCAATGGCACGTTCCTCCGCACAACCCTCGAAGAGTACCTCCAGACCGAGGGACTGTCCTCCGAAACCACCGTCACGCTACAATACGTTCGCTCCCTGCTGCCGCCCACATACGAGGCCTCGTTCCAGCATGACGACTGGGTTGCCTCGGTCGATGTCCTCTCGGCCACCTCGGCCGCCGGCCGCTGGTCTGGCGACGACCTGATCCAGGGCCAGGACCGCATCCTCTCCGCCAGCTACGACGGTCTCGTCAGGATATGGGACGGGTCCGGCTCGGCGCTGGCCACCTCGGCGGCGGCGCGCGGTGGCGGTCACGCCAAGATGCTCACGTCGGCCAAGTTCCTGAGCGCGACACAGATCGCATCCGCCGGTCTCGACCAGAAGGTTGTCGTCTGGAAGTACACCGAGGCAGCGGACCGGCTGTCGGGCGAGCTCAAGCCGACGCTCGAGCTGCACGGGCACAAGCAGAAGATCAACAGCCTCGCGGCCCACGGCCCCTCGAAGCGGCTGCTGACGGCGTCCAACGACGGCACCGTCGGCCTCTGGCTCGCGTCGAAGAAGGCCGCCGACGCCGACGCCGAGGACATACCGGCAACGCACACGGCCAAGCGCGCGCGCGTCGCCTCGTCGGTGACGGTGCCGCAGAAGGCGCCGCTCGCGCTCATCGCCGCGCACGGCGACGCCGCGGCGACGGCGGCCGCCTTCCACCCGACGGACGCGACGGTCGCCTACTCGGCGTCGACCGACCACACGCTCCGCACGCTCGACCTGACGACGGCGCGCGTCGTGTCGACGCTGACGACGCTGCACCCGCTCCTCGCCCTCGCGCCG
>NW_009276967.1:432647-439572 GCF_000150675.1 Verticillium dahliae VdLs.17
GTTTTGGGACCTGCGCAACGTGCGGCACGCCAACGCGCGACGGAGGGGGGCGCCCCCGCCGGTGGCGGCAGCGTCTGCGAGTCCGTCTACACCGTCGCGCGCGAGTCGCTCGGCGGCCGCAGGGCGCCCCTCGGCGGCGAGGGCGTCAAGGTCTTTGACGTTGCGTGGGATGCCACGTGGGGCATCGTCAGCGGTGGCGAGGACAAGAAGGTCCAGATCAACAGGGGGCGGGACTTGCTGGCGCAGTAGATAGATCATGTTGGCGGTCCAAGGCGGAAGCGGACGGGTGCGATCAGGGGAGAGCGAATGAGCGAGGGAACAAGAGAAAAAGTGTCAAAAATTTGGATGGCGCCCACCCCCCCTTGTTGATAGACTTGCAGAGGAATATACCCCCAGTCATGCATCTTCCTTTGCTGCTCTGCTCTGCTCTGTCTACTTGGCCGTCAAGGTCAGGATAGGTCGTCACCTTGTACTTCATCCGTCGCAGGCCTCAAACTCCATCCCCACAACAACAAGACCGCCTCTCCGTCCCTGCGTCACTCCTACGTCTGCCACGTGTACTCGCTCAGCGCCAGCATCTTCTCTCCCATCTGCCGCTTGGCCGCGGCGGCGACGCCCCTCTCCGGGTTAGCGAGCTGCTCGCTGAAGCACAGCTCCATGAGCGCCTTGAGCTCGTCGTACGAGAACCGGAGCCTCCTCTCCTCCTCGTCCGGCTCGCCGTCGGCCTCGGCCTCGCCAGCCTCCTTGTCGGCCTTGGCCTTGGCCACGACCCCGTCGGGGCCTTTTTCAAAGAGGGCAAAGTACTCGGCGGCGCGTCGCAGGTCGACTCCTTCCTCGACATTCTTGAGGTTCTGCTGCAGCACGAGAATGTTGAGCTGCATGCGGCCGCAGCCGCGCCCGTTCATCGGGGACGCGAGCGGGGCGTTGCCGACGAGGTAGGCGTCGATGAGACGGCCGAGACCCGTGCGGACGAAGCGCGACTCGGGGATGCGGAGGTGGCGCGTGATCGTCTCGTCGTAGGTCATGACGTCGGCGTTGAGTTTGAGGACCTGCGGGTCGGGCTCGTTGACCTCTTGTTCGAGGAGATAGGGGGCTGACGTCGAGGGGGTGAGGGCCGTGTGGAGGGAGTAGATGATCTGGGCGCGCGCCTCGAGATGGAGTGTCAGGAGGGCCGTGTTGGCGAGCTCCTCGAAGGAGGAGACGATACCATCGAATGCTCTGCGGGAAGTTGGTCAGCAAAAAGAAAGACATGGAGAAGGGGTAGGCGCAGGGAGTCACTGACTGGACGGTATCCTGAGTCATCGGGAGGTACACAGGACAGTCCTCACTTGTAACCTTGTTCGTGTCGTTCATCAAGGTCCAGCGCTTGCCCGACTGGCGAGGCAGATTCGGCCGCGTCGAATCAATATCGTGTTGGGTAATGTGCCGCAGACCCGAGATTTTGACGGCCAACCACTTCATGCTGGTATATAGGAGGCAGATGGATGATATCGTATCCTTGTCCTGCAAAATATCACTGAGCTCCGTCTTCTGATTGTTTGTGTAGGCGATCAGCTGCCCGATTTCCTTATCCATCAGGACAGTGTCTGTAGTCTCGGAGGCCCAGATGCCCTTGATCGTCTCGTTGATCTGGCTGGGCTCGAGTGCGAGCTTGGCCGCGAGTCGTAGTGTTTGTGTGTCCGTGGCAGTCTCCTGCGTCTTGCTGACGAGGGACTTGAACCAGCCGAAGCACCGATCATAGTACCTCATCATTTGCCGAATGATCAGTGTGCTCAAGGCTTGATCGGGCGGTATGGTTGTGAGCATCTTGCAGAAGGCCATGACAACAGTGAAGAAGGCCGTCGTGCCCTTGAAGACCGGCTTCCGCGCGACTTGCATCCATTCTTGATCTTGCGTGAAGGAAGTCGTCTCGCCGAAGATGGTGTCGGCGAGTTTGCCCAATGTCTCATCCAGCTGCGGCTGGAACACGTTCACCAGGAAGTTATCGAGGAAAGACGTCAGGGCGCTCGAAGCCAAGTCCGAGCCAGGTGGGACAATAGTCCTCAAGCGCTGGAGGAAGACCAGGGTGGGTGGTAGCAACAGGCTCATGTTGAAGACGCTCGGCTCAACAAGCGATTTGTGGGTGCTAGAGCTGTTCTGTTTGCTCTCGTATCCGGCTGTTGCGCTCTTCCTTGAGCTGCCGCCGTCAATGTTGTTGGAGCGGCCAATCGCCTTCTTGTCTGCGCCTGGCTTTCGACTGTCGGTCAAGCCGGGGACGGCAGCTCGGATGATGCCTTCGAGAGCCTCATACTCGGTGACCATGTCGACCGACTTGGGATCCGCTTCGGCAAACTTGAACAGGTGCTCACGCGCGACATCCTTCTTGCCATTCATATTCGAACCCATTTTCGGTGACGAGCTAAACTGGTAAACGTCGGCGTCCGTCGTGACATAGTTGTGTAGGAGCGATCGAATCTCGTTCTGGTACAGGTTCCACAGCTCCTTGAAGCTGCCAAGCAGCACGCTATTATTACCGGCGCCCTCGCGGCGGATGAGCGCCTTGATTGATTCGTGAAAAATGCGGTGTCCCTCGGCAATGGCCTCAAACTTGCCATACAAGGTCCATAGCAAGTCGTAGATGACACCTGCCCGCATCTGGGTTTCTCGGTTCCCGTAAATGTGAAGACCCTCAGAGTTTACGGCGGCGCCCCGCAGTGAGCTCGGGTGTCGCTGGTCCACCTCGTTGATGGTCTCGTTGACGATGCTGAACAGCTCGACAGGCATCCTCTGTTTGAGAATGTCGACAGCCATCTCCAACCGTCCGAGCTTGTTCAAAGACTCGACGAGAAGCCCGACATAGGTGAATGTGTCGGCCTCGGGGTTCTTGGCTGGGTCCTCCGTCGCCGGCCGCTCGAGATCCATGCCCTCCAGACATGAGTGGAAGAGCGGAATGGCCGTCGCGTCAGTGTAGGCGTCATTAAAGGCGCCTTGTGTCTTGGCGAGACTCTGCCACCGCTCCTGGCAATAGGGTGACTTGAGATACAGATGCTCGTGTAGCTCTTCGACCAGGATATCCATCAATGCCGAGTCTTGGTTGGCCAGATAGTTCCTGAGGTCGCTCAGGGCGCCGATATCGTCCAGCTCGGGCTTGCGCAGCTTGCGCAGCGCGCTCTGCAGAACATCGACGGCGGACAGGAACCTCTTCTCGGAGATGCGGGCCTCGAGCTGGTCGGGGACGAGGCGGAGCTCCTCGAGCTCGTTGAGGCTGGTCAACAGCTCGTCGTAGGCCTGCGACGTGGCGGACAATTTCTTGAGCTCGGGATCGGTGGAGCAGAGGCTGACCTTGGACGAGGCCAGCGACTCCTTCAGGGCGCGCACCCTCTTTTGTGACGCCTGTATGCTGCCCTGAATCTTGTGGAACGTGCCGATGGAGCTGTTGAAGCCCTGGTGGTGCTCGTGGACGATGCCCTTGAGCGAGCTCTGGAGGTAGTCGTGGGTCTCCTGGAAGTTGCGGTATTCGTGGGCGCGGCCGACGGAGCTCGTGTCGAGCAGCTGCAGGGCGAGCTGGACGGGGATGCAGTCGGTCTGGCACATGGAGGGCCACTCGCGCTTGATGAGCTCGAGGACCTGGGCGATCTGGCGCTCGGCGTTCGTCTCGGGCTGCATGCGCTCCTGGCGAGCAGGCGGCGGGACGTTTCGAGAGGCGGCCTGCGGGGGCGGCGTCCTGTAGGCCATGGTCTGCTGGGACGGCGAGCCGTAGCGGCCGCTGTTCGAGTAGCCGTCGCCGTAGGGGTCGTAGTCGCCCTGCTGGTCCTCCTGCGGTGGCGCCCCGAAGTTGCCATAGCCGTTGCCATTGCGGTAGGGGCTCCCGTACCGGTTCGACATGGCGGGAGACGGTGGAGCGAATGCGCTACGTGGATGGTGGCGGCTGGCGCATCGTCGGATGCAAGAGGGCAGTAGGGTGTGCTCCTCGGCGGTTGGCGGGATGGGTGTGTCGGACGATCAAGCTGATCGAGGGGGCTGCGAGTCGAGCGTCGTGAAGGAGTCGTGAGAAGGCGTAAGGCGAACGAGTGTAGGCTAGGTAGGCTGAGCAGTTCAATTCACTCGAGCTCCATGTTCAGGTACCACAGGGCCCCGTACTACTGTAAGGTAGGCGCGGGTTATTCAGTGGAAGTGGGAAAGTGCAGGCCAGCCACCCCCGGACATGTTTCAGCGCAAATGGCCATTGGCCGCATTCTTGGTTTCATCGTCCCCTGTGGCTGTGCTCCTACAGTACTGGCAGGTGCCTACCTACTTGTACCTCACTAGGTACCTAAGGTAGATACCAAGGTAGGTACGTACAAGGCACATACAAGGCACATACAAGTATGCATGTGATGGGGCATCTACGATGCTCGTCTTCAACGCAGTTGACGCTCATGGTGACTGGCCTAGTTCTTGGTATGCCGCAGAGGGGAATGGCTGTCAGTAGAGTAGAAACATGGCACGGGTAGGATACATCCAATCTGCAAAATAAAAGAGAAAAATACACAGCTAGAGTCAGTCGTCGCGATACAGGTCCCGGGTACCAAAGTGCCCCACACTTAGGTACCTTACCTAGCACTAGGTGCTCCAGTGAGCTCCCTGACGCGTTCCCAACAGTCAGTGTCTTCACGCCTTACCTAAGGTGCCTCGACTGGACACTCAGATGAGCTTCGACGGTCACACAGCATGCTGCCTTGTGCTGTGCACTACCTTACCTACACAACTACAAGCACTGAAGCGTCTGTGAGGCGCAACTTCAACCATGGCGGCCAGCTTCTCTATACAACCTATCGGCCGCTTCTACAGCGCCAGCCAACCTGTCAAGCGACCAAAGGTCGGTCCGTCAATGTCCCAGGCGCATCGTACAGCCACTAATAAACATCAACCAGGAATTCGCCTGCTTCTCATACGACGACAATCATGAGTTTCACCTTGACGACTCGTCTATGCGCTACTACTACAATCCCACTATAGGCGCCGACTTGTCCAAGGGCTACGATACCTTTGTCAAAGCGGACGAGTCTGGCGATGAGCACCTCGTCAGTCTGCTCAAGACCATCCAGGCTCATGAGCAGAAGTCGGGACAGAAGATTGATGCTCAGCTCGTCACATGGAGGGGCATGATGACCAAGGTACGCCTCAAGCTCCTGTGTCGTTCTTTTGTCGTTCTTTTGAACATTCTGTTTCTGATGAATCAACCATTAGATCATGAGCACGCCGTTTGACGACCGCGACGGGTGAGAGGTCCGTCAAGGACGGAAGGGCGACGCAGCTGATGACCCACCAGGTTCGAGATGAACGCGACTCTTTACCAAGTGCGCCAGCCTTCCCGACCATCTCTTGTGTGACTCTCCACTGACGTCCCTAGGATTGCATGTAGGAACAAGCCCCTTGGCGTGAGTGTGATGAGCGGCTCATGACTTACACGACGCAGCTTCATCGAGGAGAACAACGCCTACAAGAAGGCGTCTCAGCAGCAGCAGAACGCCCAACAACGACGCGGGCCCCATGCGCCAGAGGTCATGCAGTTCTGGGGTGCGCTCTTCTCCCTGTCCTGGGGGTTCCCAACCCGTTCCTGACTCCTTTGCAGGCTACAAGTTTGAGACTCTAGCGACCCTCCCCAAGCCGTGGGGCGACACACCGCGCGAGTACATCGAGAACCGCGAGAACGAAGTCGTCAACAACAAGGCCCAGTACTGCTCCGTCGTCCGCACTGGCATCGGCGCGACAACCATCTGCATCGGCGGCGAGGTCGACGCCAGTAAGTCTTCCTTGCCTCTGGCTCCCCCTGCCATCCCCCCTTCCCCGAACCATCAGACCAAGCAACCCCGACCTTCTGATCAGGCTGACATGCCCACCCCCTCCTCGCCCAGTCTGGGACTCGAAGCCCGCGCAGCCCGGCACCCCCATCAACTGGGTCGAGCTCAAGACGTCCGTCGACATCCGCTCCGACCGCGACGCCGCCACCTTTGACCGCAAGCTCCTCAAGTTCTGGCTGCAGTCCTTCCTCCTCGGCGTCCCGCGCATCATCGTCGGCTTCCGGACCCACGCCGGCATCCTCGCGCGCGTCCAAGAGATCCAGACGGCCGAGATCCCCGACACGATCGCCCGGCGGCCGAATCCGCCCTGGAACGGGGACATGTGCGTCAATTTTGCGGGCGAGTTTCTCGACTGTACGTCTTCTCTTCTCTTTGCCTGCCTCTTTCCTGCTCTCCCTTTTTTTCTTTTTCTTTTTTTTTCAGTTCAGCGATTTTCGGACCGAGGCCATCATCTATCGTTCGCCCACTGACGCAAGCGGACAGGGCTCCGGCAGACGATCAATGACGATGGCGTGTGGAGGATACGCAGGAAGCCCGGGTCGCCGACCATCGAGGTCTTCCGCATCGAGGAGGCGGGCCACGGCGAGATTCTCACGGACGAGTTTATAAATTGGCGGATCAAGCTGTCGCTAGGACCTCCTCCGGCCGAAACCGAGTGATGCCAAACTTCAACCCCCTTTCCACCTGAATGACCCCTTAAACTTTCCTCTTCGCTAAAGACGGTAATTCACGATGCATGCGCACAGGACCAAAGCCTCGGGAACGTCTCTCATTCCAACTACCTAATGCTATGCTAAAAAAAAATCTCAATCGCGAACCGCGAGGTATCTGTTACACCCATCCCCTGAACGCCAGCAGACCACATAGTCGTACAAAAAGCACAAACACACATCGAACCATGCAAAAAACTCATGGCCTCGTCAGAAAACCAGCACGCCGCCTTGCCTCTCCGTATCGATGCGCTCAAAAAGAAAAACAGAAACTCTCAAATACCACGACATCCAAAAGTCGAATGTCCAAAAAACGATAAGGGAGAGAAGAAGGAGAAACAAAATGGGACGGAATGTGAACCAATCGCACATCCGCAAATGCTTTTGTGTATG
>NW_009276967.1:439896-452211 GCF_000150675.1 Verticillium dahliae VdLs.17
AGCTTTGTCGGGCTGCCACTGGGCGCCGGCGTCGCGCCTTCGGTTGATGATGACGGTACCCTGAGGGGTACCATCCGAAGGCATCTTGATGGACTGCTGCGGCGTGAAGGCATTGTTCAGCCTATTGTCCTGCGATACGGCCGACATGAGGTTGCGCATCAAGTGGTAGGCGCCCTCAGGGTCTACGGCGTCGAGGTTGGCAAACGCGTCGCTAAGCTTGGCCAGGGCCTCCCGCTTGTGCATGGCTGAGGTTTGGGCGTGTAGTTCGGCCAGCGTCGGGTCGAGGGCCTTGTTGTACAGGCGGCGTCCGAGCAATGCCTCCTTGCTGGTAGCCTCGGCAGGGCCCATGATGCTGGGCGGTCGGTTCTCGTTGTTGGGCGCGTCTTCGGCGGGCGATCCGTTCAGGTGACCAGACGTCGAGCCGTCAGAAGGAACACGGCGGAATAGGCGCATCGTAGATCCCGAGTTGCCATATGACATGTCGGGTTGCAATGGGCGTCTGGCGACGGTGGAACGTGGCGATCCATTCGTTTGGGTGTGGCTGACAGAGGGCTGGCGGCGGGCTGTCGTCTTGCGCATGGTCTGAGGAGCTGGCGATGAAGGGCCAAGAGGGCCATCCTTGAGATCGAGCTTGCGCATGGCTTCTTCAGTCGAGAAGATGGACGAAGGCTTGCGAGACTTGACTGTGGGCCTCTTGGGCATGACTGACTTGACCGTGTCAAACACCCACTCGTCTGCGTCGTCCTTGGGAGAGATTGTGTTGAGAGTCTCCTGGTAGAAGATGGGGTGGGACTTGCGCTGCTGGTTGACGTCCCACATCTGCCTCCGCTGAATGAGCTCTTGAAGAGCCTCGACCTTGCCGGCGGAGCGGATGAAGCGGTGCTTCAGCAGCTCCTTGGCGGTGGGTCGGCGCTCAGTGTCCTTGACCAGGCACTGCGCGATGAAGTCTTTGAATTCGCGGCTAAAGTTGCCCTCAAGCCGGGGAGGCGAGTTTTTGGGAATATGGAAGAGGACCTTCATGGGGTGAATGTGGGCTAGGGGCGGCTCGCCGTTGGCCATCTCCATGGCCGTGATACCCAGGGACCAGATGTCAGCCTTGAAACCGTATCCATCCTGCTGGATGACCTCTGGCGCCATCCAGAAAGGCGTGCCGACAAAGGTATTTCGTTGCGACTTGATGTTGGTCAATTGTGCGGCAACACCAAAGTCGGCGAGCTTGACCTTGCCGACCTCGGAAAGGAGAACATTGGCAGCCTTGATGTCTCGGTGAATCTTGCCTTCGGCGTGCAGGTATTCGAGACCGCGCAGAAGCTCGCGGCAGATGATGGCGATGTGGCCTTCGGAGAAGTTGTCTGGTTTGAGCTGAGTCCGTCAGTACAAGAGGTAAAGAGAGAAGAAATCCATAATATGTAGACTTCAAACTCACGAGATCCAAGCAAGAGCCTCCACCGAGGTACTCCATGACGATCCACAGCTTGTGGCCTCGGAGGAAGCTGCCTTTGTATTGTGTAACGAAGGAACTGGCGCAGGTGCTAAGCACAGCAATCTCGCCCTGGATTTCTTGGATATCATCCTCGCTGGATTCGAGATCGATCTAAAGATTATGGATCAGCCAAGCCCGCAGCAGAAGCAGGGAAATGGTGGTTGACGTACATGCTTGATGGCGACGGTCTCGCCAGTAGCCTTCTCAATGGCCTTGTAGACAACGCCAAAACTGCCACGACCCAGCTCCTCGAGAACCTGGTAGTGCTCAGCGACGCCCTCGTCAGGCATTGTGTTCATCCTCCTGGTCGTCATTTCGGGCGATATATGGTGGAGGTGGAGGTTCGATCGATGAGAGAACCTTTTTTAGAGGTCAATGGATGTAGAGAGAGAGGCAACCTCGATCGCACAGACAGCTGGCTTTGACGCAACAGCAATTGGCGGGGTTGCTCTGCTTGAGGTTGTAGAGATGGTCGAGCGAAAGATGGTTACTATGGGCCTGGCAGTGGACGAGGTTGTTTTAATGGAAGGGAACCCAGGCTTCCCAGGTTCGAGGACCGGGTTCAGCACAGGCGAACTGGGTCGTTCTGGTTGTCCGGGAGAGCGAGCAGGGACCCTGCAGTCGGCGTGTCGGATCTGAGGTTTGGCGGGTGCATGTGCTGGGACAACGGCCGGGGGGGAGATGGGTTGATGGAAGCTTGGGCCCTTTGTTTACTTTGCTTCCGTTTCGGTATAGCTCTGACGTCTAGGCTTTCTCTGGGAGGGGTGATCGTGCGCTGTGCTGTGCTGTGCTGTGTCTTGTTGGACGGGACAGCAAGCAGGCCCTGGCCCAAAGGAAAGGGGGGGGAAAGAAAGAGGTGATTCACGCCAGTGCAAAGCGAGCAAAAAGGGTGTGCAGAAGCGATATATCACGGAGTTGACTGCTTCGGGGCCTGCCACAGATAAAGGCGGCCATGCTGCAGAGACCAGACAGCCTTGATGCAGACCCCTATGGATGACAGATGGTCATTTGCATTCCAGTTGAATGCAACGGTCCAATTGATGGCATCCAGGCGGCCCATTCCCATAGGGCATGCGCCATGGCTGCCGGTGCACTTGCATCTTGAGACTGGTGCTGCATCTTGCTGCTGGGCCTGGTGCTGGGTGGCGCCCACATACCACAGATCCTTGGAAGAAACCGGGGGTGGGGCCGGGGCCTGCCACCTGCCAGCCAACCGCCCAGTAACGGAGCTCACGCTAACGTGGACAGTGGACACCGACACATCAGAGACCGTCGCCCCGTCAACGAGCCCCTCTGTTTGTTGGCAGCAGCGCCCAGCAAGAAGAGGCAGGATCAGAGCATGGTCAGAGCCAGGCAGGCACAGCAACTCGTAGCTCATAGCATCAGCCTCGTCCTCATCCCCGTGCCCATCTCCATCACATCCCCCCCCCCCTTCGCTTCGCTTGCTCATCTAATTCCACGACACCGCCAAACCTTCTCTTTCTGGCATTGGCACCGTCGCGTCAGAGGTTGTATATCCCACTTTGCTCATACCTGGCCTGCCTACATACCACACTGGTCGGGTTTCTACGTCGACAGGGTCGTCGTGACGCTCGCCCTTTGCGCAGCCTGTCTCTTCCTCTCGACCATTTGGCAGATATGCTTGCTGTAGTGTATTGCGACTGTTGAATCTTCGCTGCCTCTCCAGTCGCACGTTTTTTGCTCTTCACCGCTTCGCCCATTGCGGCCTCACCGACATTTCTACCGCGTTGGGCTGCCATCGAGGACCGGCCACGCCTAAAATCAACAACCATTATCTCGCCAACTCCCCTCTGAGGAGGCCGCGAGAGATCTTTCTCTCCATCAGCTCCCCGAGATGGTGCTCGCACCGCCGCCGCTGCCCACGCAGTTTCCCTGCTGGTGCCGAGCAGTCTACTCCTGGGGAGGCGAGGTCAGTTCGAGACCTGTGCATGGCGCCCTGCTGTCTTGTGGCTCTTGATTGCTAATACTTCAGCCTAGTCGAAACGCGACCTTGGTTTCATCGAAGGCGACTTGATCGAATGCCTCAACGCCGGAGACGGCTCCTGGTGGACGGGCAAGCTATGGCGCGACAGGAGGACCGTCGGCGTCTTCCCCTCCAACTTTGTCGAACTCCTACCGCCCAACTTCCGCCCGACGACGAGATCCGTCAGCCCGTTGCCCGACCACACGCCCAATCCCAAGCCTGTGCCCCAGAAATCCAAGACGTTCCGCAAGCCCTTTGAGGCATACGCCAAAGCGCCTCACTACACGACGGCGAAGCAGCCAGAGGTCGTCCGAGAGAGCCCGCACACGCGCGCCCGTGACAACTCGGCCAGCTCGTACCAGCCTCCCGCCCACGTTGGCCGATCCCCATCGCCAGCGCCACCGCTGCAGCATCATAGGAGCTACGACGCCAGAGCGTCGTCGCCTGCCCCTCATCATCAGCAGTACGGCAGCTACAATTCACGCGCGCCTTCACCCGCGCCACCGCCGCAACAGCAGCATCGCTACGACTACAGAGCTGCCTCGCCCGCACCTCCCCAGCAGAGGAGCTATGACCTCAGAGCCGCCTCGCCAGCGCCTCCTCAACCGAGGAGCTACGACTACAGAGCTGCTTCGCCAGCTCCACCTCCCCAGAGGAATCATGACTTCCGAGCTGCGTCCCCCGCTCCTCCTCCTCAACAACAACATAGGAACGACTTCCGGGCCGCATCACCAGCTCCACCGCATCACGTTGGCTACGGATCGCGAGCGCCATCACCCGCCCCGCCGCAAGCTTATCAGCAACACCCTAGAGCCCTCTCGCCAGCACCTCCGCCACAGGACTATCACAGGGCTGCATCTCCTGCACCACCACCTCCGTCACACCACCACCACGGCAGCTACGGATCTCGCGCGCCATCTCCTGCGCCTTCGTTCGGATACAACCACCACTCTCGGGCTCCTTCTCCGGCCCCGCCGCTGGCTCGCAGTGTGTCACCGGTTCCTTCCTTCATCGACACGTATCACAAGGAGACGTATGATGAGCCAGCACGCGAAGATTCACCGCCGCCACCACCTCCACCGCCCCATCGTCACGTCAATGCCTCCCGCAACAGCTTCCACCCCAGCCAAGAATCTCGGTACGCCGGCGGTGGGAGACAAGGCTCAAACCTATCCTATGAGCACCGCCAAGACGGGCTCCAGACCCCTCGAATGCCGTCACCCTGCCCTCCATCACCTGGTGGCAGCCACATGACGCCGTCACCTCTCCGGGAAGCCATGGATGGTGTCATTGAGCAACTTGATGCCTTGGGTATGCCCAGGGACACAAGGACCCCCGAACCCGCACCGCTTGATCCCTGGTCTCCGGAGTGTTTTGATATGGTCAGCCACCGTGCAAAAAACAAGACTGCCCAGCGTCCCCAGACGTCCATGGGACTGGGTCATCAAGATGAGGGCTACGAGACCTGGAGCGGAGGATCCTCGCAGGAGGCTTCTTATCAAAACGGCCAGCGAGAGGATGCACACGACGCGCCCCAGCTCAGCAACTATGTCGAACGTATGGAAACTCGACTACAAGGCTTGCAGCACAGCAACAGCACAACCAGTCACGACGAGCCCCCACCCCCGCCACCAAAGGGCAATCTATATCAACGACCAAAGTCATCCATGGGCGAGGCTCCTGCCCCCGAGAAGAAAGTGCGGACTCGAAAGTCAGCTTACGATGTTGGTCGAAATGTCCTAGGCCGCTCCTTTACAACCAAGACTAACTCCACGAGCGCATCTTCCGGTAACCAGAGCGCGACGACGCAAAGCACGAATAGGAGCCTGATGAGCGGCGTATCGGCCGGTGCTATCAGCGCGACCAGTGCCGGCAGCCTCGCCAGAAAGAATGAGAGACGAGAACGCGCCCAGAGCGCCCTGGGCATCCGAGACCTCGATATAGACCGACCCGACAGCCCTTTTACTGGTGTGACATACCACAGCAGTCACGCATCCGATGCATCCCGACCAAAATCGCAAGCAGGTTTCAACGACGAGATGGGCTCTGGCCTTGGTGGGCTCGTGCAGCCTAGAGCGCCGAAACGCAGCCTGTTCAAGAAGCTCTTCGACACAGCAAAGACTGGTGTGGCCACCAGCCGGAGCAACTTGGGGTCCGGCGCCGATTTGGCCAGGCCATCACCCTTTTCCCGCTCAACGACCGCAGTCTCCCCTGCAACCTCTGGAATGTCCTCCATGACAGGCCTTGGCAGCTCATCCGTCGAGAGGAATGCTGCCAAGGAGATGGGCTTGGGGTCTGGGGTAGACTGGGTCCAGGTCCGCCGAGACATCAATCGCTCCAACTCGCTGAGCAAGATTGAGCGCCACGAGCGCCAAGATCGGTGCCAAATGCTTGACCACCCCGCTCTCAACCCCGTAGACGAACTCTACCAGGGTGCCGAGGGTGACGAAGGCGCGAATGGCATGCCCGTTGACGATCCAATCGACTACCAGTCTATCAACCTCAGCCAGGTCGACAAGAGCACTCGCTTCATCAGCAGTCTACCTCCGCTTACAACAGCCGTCACCTTGGCGACATCCTACGTCTGCCGTCCGTATCGCAGCGACGTCCAGCGCATGCGCGCCATCTTCTCCTGGGTCTCGGAGAGGATAGCGTGGGAAGAAGACTTTGAGGGCGAAATTGATACCAGGCGCGTCATTCAAAGCAGACGAGCCTGCGCCGAAGAGTACGCTGTCTTGGTGATGGAGATGTGTGCCGCCGTGGGCATCGAGTGCGAGGTAGTCCGCGGGTACCTCAAAACACCGGGCGAAACGCCAGATTTTGGCATCATGCCCCGGTCCAACCACTGGTGGAACGCAGTCCTGGTCGACAACGAGTGGCGTATGGTTGACTGTTGTCTCGCCAGCCCCTCCAACCCCCGCCGGCATCTCTACTCTGGTGCTGGCAGTTCAGCTGCCGACTCGTGGTGGTTCCTCACTCGCCCGACTCAGCTGTGCTGGACGCACATTCCTGAGCACCATGAGCAGCAACACATTTGCCCACCACAGGCGCACGAGGTATTGCTCAACCTGCCCTGTGCGTGTTCACCGTACTTCAAGAACATGATGCAGATGGTGGACTACAACACGTCTCTTACACGCATTGAAGACCTCGAGATGGTGCACATCAAGTTCAATGTCCCTGCCGATGTCGAAGTGGCTGCCGAGGTCGAGGTGCGTGCATACAGCCGGGACCAAGACGGCGATGTGTTTGAGAGCGGCGAAATGGTCAAGAAGAGGGCCCTTGCGCAGGCCGAGTGGTCCAACGGATACAAGCGATATACTGTCAAGGCGCTGCTGCCTGGTGACGAAGGTCAAGGAGTCCTCAAGGTCTACGCAGGCAAGCGTGGGCTGATGCACAGCATCAAGGACATTCCCCATCCCATGGCCTTTGCTCTGCCCATTACACACACGGGCGAGAACCCGCCCTATGATTTCGTCACCAGGCATCCGACGCCGCACGCCCAACGACATGACATTTACGTCGTCCAGCCACAGTGCCAGCGGCTGGCGCTCAACAACACCTTTGTGTTCGCCATCAGACAGCACCCGAGCTCGGCTATCGTGGACTCGATCATGACGCCGGCGTCGAACCCGGGAGCGGCGAGCCCCATACCGTTCGCTCGGCCAAGTTCTGCTATGAGCATGACCGCTTCTAGCGCCAGTGGGTCGAACCCCAGTACCGTCAGTGGCAACAAGCCGGCCAAGCTCGCGATCCAAACGCCGGCGGGCAAGATTCTGCGCTTGATGCGCAAGGACGACCGCAAGGGCATCGGTGTCGGTGGCCGCAACACGAGGGACGAGGAGGGCAGCGACGGGGGCACGTGGGAGACTATCATCAAGTGCTCGGAGAAGGGAGTTTGGAGGGGTCTGGTGCTGGCTGACCGCACTGCTCGCTGGTGTGTTTTTGCCGAATGGGTCTGCCTCGGATGATTCTGTTTTTGGCTTGCGTTGCGTTGTCGATTATCTGCATCATGAAAGCTGGAGGGAAGGCTAGGTCTCGGTGTCTGGGTCAACGGGATTTTCTGGGGGTTTCTGGGCACTCTCGTGAGGAAGGCTGGGGATATATTCTGCATGGTCGGGAGTTGGCGTCTGATTTGCGTTGCCATGTCTGACTTGCGTACAATAATGACTGGAGTACCTGTACCATACTGGCAAGCAGCTGAGGATATGGCTGTTGCGATACATACAGAGTTCAAACAACTACGTCTATGTGCTTGGTGGTTCAGAGGTGTCCAGCTGTGAGAGACGAAGAAGAACAGAGAAAGTGCTGCTGCTTCTCCGCTCTGAGTGTGCCCATTGCCTGCATGTCGCCCATGATGAAGCTCATCATGGCGATTCCTTAGGGGGTCGGTCCCCTTTTGGACAGTGTCGTCGAGAGCCTCTTACGGTGCACCCCGATAAGCGCGCGCCGACCCAGATAACAAGAGTAAACAGAGGGGCAGCCCTTCACGTCAACTCATCACCACCCAACCCTCCATCCAAAAGCATGAGCATCACCACCCCGGAAACATAACTTACAAACGACCATCATTCGCTCCATCGATTTGTTCCATTTTTTCTTTCAAACAAGGCGGCCCCCCCAGATGGCCGACCGCCTGCACCGCCTGCCGCCCCAGGGCGCGGCCCATCCCCAGGTCGCAGCGCCGCCGGCCGCCCCGCGCCGCGGCGTCTCGCGCAACCTGTTCAAGAGCCACCTGACGCGCCGCCCGACGCCGACGGGCACGGCGACGTCTTCTTCGAACGGGTCGGCGGAGACGCTGAGGTTGCCGGACGTGGATATCCATAGTGACTCGACGGAACTGGTCGTCAGGGACAAGCATGGTGAGATTGAGATTGGGGATCTGCCGATGGGGGTGTTGGATGATGGGGAGGAGGGGATGCATGACATTGAGGAGAGCAAGGGTCAGTTACATTCGCTCTCTCTCTGTGTGTGTGTGTGCAAAGTCTCGCGTGGAGAGAAACGAAAACGGCGCTGACGATCACAGTGGAAAGGCAGCGCCTCGCAGAGGCAGTCAAGCAGCATCAGGTCAATCACTCGACAATCCCCGAGCAGCCAGAAGGTACGTGTATCATTCCCTGCCCCCTCAGTCTATCGTCTGGGTATTCGTGTACCTCGTAAAGCTAAACTATCTCTCCGCCCGCAGAGCTCCTCGAGGCGGTCCGCAAGAGCCTCCGGGCCAAGGTCGCGGCTCTCGACGAGGACCGGTGGATGTACGAGGGTGGGGATGCATGCTTGCGACGTTAGCAGCCGCCCAAGCTCCCCTGGCCTCCCCTGCCGGGTCTTCAGTCCGACCTCGCGCCGGCCGGGGACGACGAGCAGCAGTAGCCTCGTCCTCTCCGTCTGGCTGGCTGGCTATCTCCCTCCTTGCTCTTCTGCGGCGTGATGCGCCATGCCATGCCATGCCCGTCCCTTCATGCGCTTTTCGTTTTCACCCCTAGACTTCCCTATAAAGCAGGCACCCCCATTAAAGCGTTACCTCAGCATCTCAACAACCAGATCCCCTTAGTCGAGACCCGCCGGCGCAGGCGCCTCGACTCGCCTCGTGGGCGCCCTCCTCTGCTGCGCGCCACCACCACCTCCAGCGGCACCGCCGCCGAACAGGCTGCCCATCATATCCATGAGGGGGTTGCTCTGCCTGGGCTTGACGATGCCAAAGTACATCTCGGCGACCATCTCGAGGGCGTCGTTCCAGGCGCCGAGCTCAGCAATGTTGGCGGCGTACTTGTTGACGAGGGTGCGGTAGGCGTCGGGGGTGCCGCGCTGGATGGCGAGGAGCAGCAGGCCGAGGAAGTTGAGGAGCGGCAGGCCCGGGAAGATGCGCACGTCGGCGGTGGCGGTGCTGACGTCCTGGACGCCGCCGGCGCCGGCGTCGGCGAGCTGGCTGGCGAAGAGGCGGTAGGCGGCGTTGGCGGCGCGCAGGTTGCCGACGAGCAGGTAGGGCAGCACGGCGCGCGACGCGTACAGCGCCGCCGTGTGCGAGTCGTCCTCCCGGTACCAGGCGTACTCCATGCGCGCCAGCACCTCGGCCGAGTCGCGCGTGCCGAGCACCAGGTGGCGCTCCGCCTCGTAGGCCTCGTGCTCCTCGGCGTACAGGCTGCCCGCGACGTGGTGCAGCTCGGCGTCGCCGGCCGGGTACTCGCCGAACTTGCTGGACCATCTGCGTGCATGCGTGTCAGCGCTGTGTCTTGGCAAATGTGTGGCAACGGGAAAACAAAAGAAAAAAAAATAGAAATGAAATGAATAACAATGCATGGAAAAACTCACGCAATCATCTCGCTAATAAACGTCTTCCTCGTCGGCTCCCCGGGCCCGAACAGGCGCAGGCACGTCAGCAGGCGGCCCTTGCTCGCGGCGTCGGGCGTGAGCGCGGCCTGCTTGTAGACGTCGACGAGCATGAGGCACAGGTCGCCGCCGGAGCCGCCCTGGCCGGCCTTGAGCAGCGACTGGGCGACGCTGGCGAGTATGTCGACGGCGGCGGGCCAGTTGGCGGCCTTGACGTAGCGGGCGGCCACGACGCGGGTCTGCTGCTGGGCCTCGTAGTACTGGCCCTCGGCCGTGCGGGCCTGCAGGCGGGCGATGATCTTTTCGATCTTGTCGGCTTTGGAGGCCATGGCGGAGGATGTCTTTGGGGAATTTCGTGCGTGTTCTCGTTCGTGTTCTCGTTCGTGTTCTCGTTCGTGTTCTCGTTCGTAAGCACTCGGAAGGTTCGGGTACTCGAGCGAGACGAGACAAAGGGGTGTGTGTCGGCGGCAGAGGAGGTGTAGCAGGAATCGGACGTCTGAATGTTTGGGCTTGGAGTTCTTGGAAGCTTGATGACGGTGCCTCTCGACAGGGGGGGGCAACTGCAGGAGGGTTGGACTGGGGCGGGGCAGCTCGTGTCGTGGAACCTCGCCGAACGGGGCGACCCCGCAGTCATGAAGCTCCCTCAGGTGCCTGGGCTACCATGGCGAGCGTGGTGTAATGGTAACATCTAAGCTTCCCATGCTTAGGCCCCGGGTTCGATTCCCGGCGCTCGCATGGAACTCGTGAGAACACGGGTAGTGCCGCCATGATTTTTTTGGTTTTGTCTCCCATGTGATCTGTGACATGACAGTACTTGACATCGCAACGGAGCTTCGATGCTCGGAAGCTCGGGGCGTGGTAGCGCGATTGGGGCCGCTGGGCGAGTCAGTCTTGCTTCTACCGCCCGCCTGTCTGACCAGTGCCGGCGCCGTCAACGGGATGTCTCACTCTGTTTGTCTGGAGGACGGCTGCAGGGGGATGCTGTGGACGGCTGTGCTTTGTGTGTCCTCGTAGCACGACTTGCAATCAGTCCCAGGCATGGCATGCACAGGAAACAGAAGCTACAGTGCCCTTGGCAGCACTGACTACAAGGCCAAATGACTTTATGCGACTGCAGGCCCTACAAGTTATAGGGACGTACCCAGCATGAAGTGAAACAACTACAGTAAATTCTATCATCATCGTGCAATTAATTGTCCATTCCCAAGGCAAGCGGGATGCGTAGCGGCAAATGATGCAGACCGTCAAATCCATCAGTCTGGGAGGAAATCTGCCAGCAACGAACCAGGGCAGTCTGTAACAACAGGCACGACGCATTGTCATGGTCTGATCAC
This sequence comes from Verticillium dahliae VdLs.17, assembly GCF_000150675.1. Taxonomy (NCBI): domain Eukaryota; kingdom Fungi; phylum Ascomycota; class Sordariomycetes; order Glomerellales; family Plectosphaerellaceae; genus Verticillium; species Verticillium dahliae. The sequence goes on from NW_009276967.1 coordinate 451,022, forward strand.
TGCCTACCTACTGCCCATAGCCATGTCAACGCACCCAGCACGGCTGATCCCCTCCTCACCCTACAACATTGGCCGGCGTCTGAGCGCGTGCATTGTAGCCTTGTCTGTCTATCCTGCTGAGAGAGAAGGGGAACGGCGCTGTGGCATAATTGGCGAGCCCAGGAGGGTCGACTAAATCGAAGCCACGCGCCCTCTCCGTGATGCTACTGCAGACGATATGAACCCCCCGGAAGATCGCATCAGTGGATAGGGCTGACGCTGCTGGAGGTGGAGAGACTCGAGACTGCCGGCGGATGTCGTGACCTTAAGTTACCTCGAAGGCAAGCCAACAATACTCCAAAGGTGATGCCTCGAATGCGTGTCATTGTCTACTCTTCACCATGGCTTCCCACCAGACACACGACAGGGCCATCGGTTCACACCACTGTTAGAGTTTCCTCGCAGCACATTCATCAGAACTCTTCTATTCTCCTTCATACACAGTACATATGAGACGGGCCCGCCATGCCCGCCCTCACAATTGTGGATAAGCCACGCCGCGAGTGGCTTAAATCACAGTTCACGCGGGGCAGCCGGTCTTCTTCCCACCGACTGCCATGTTGCTCATCCAAGAGCGGTTATTGTACAGCTGTCCTCCCAAACCCTGGGCCAGAGGACAGAACGAGGCTCGGGCGGCCCGCGGGAGGAAAAGAACAAAAAACAAAAACAGCAACGACAAGTCATTCCAGATCCGACCGCAGGCCAAGTTCCTCGCTTGAAGTGGGAAAAACGGGGGGGAAGTAGGGGCCAAATGGACCTCTGCGAGGGGCGAGGAGGGCGTATACTAAAACAAAATAAGCGAGGAAGATGCGCCCGACATCAGAGGTCATGAAGAGGATGCGCCGCCGTGCGTATGCTGCCGGCCGTCCGGGGCCGTTCATGTCTTTGGTTGATTAGGAGGGGAGCTTTCGGATTTTTTTTTTTCCTGTGGTCGGTCGCGCCGAGTGAGCCAGAGGCAGGTGGTGGCCTCCAGGCTTAGAAGGGGATGTTGGGGGAAGGCTGGGCGCCGAGAGCCTCCTGCTGCTCCTGGAGATCCTCACCGGCGGCCTCGACAGAGGTGGCGACGCCAATCTTTGCTTGTTGCTGCGGGACAGTCCGTTGACGATCGAGGCCACATTAGCTGAGGCATGAGAACTATCACGTACCGGTGG
>NW_009276967.1:453287-467521 GCF_000150675.1 Verticillium dahliae VdLs.17
GCCGACGGAGGACGCAGATGGGACGATACGCGCTCGATGCGAGAATGACGAAAAGGGAGAGCGCGTCTGAGATGCTGGGAGCTGTGCCCTATTGCGTCGATGGAACCAGAGATGGTCTTGATGTGCGAGGCTTCACGATCGCGAAGGAGCTTGGTCGGGCGGATGTCGGGAATTGACTTGTCGTGACGTTGCTGGTAAAATAAATTTCTTCAGCCTCTGATAGCACTGGGAGTCTTTCTGGGGGGGAGCACGGGCCTCTGCCTTTCAGTGGTGCACAGCAGGGGGGGGGGGAGACTCCAGACAAGGACAGCTAACAGAGAGAGAGGGCACCAGCAGCCTGGTCGCTGACACTCGCATCGCTTCCATTGCCTACGACCCGAATCCTCCCTCATCTCGCTCCACTGTGCTGGTGCACGTGATATCGGCACGCATACCCGACAAATAGCCAAGGGGTGGAGACGGCATGACCCCACCATCGGACCTAGGTTCGTCTGGGCAATTGGGTGATGCACAGAGGGAGCGAGAGAGAGAGAGAAAGAGAAAGAGGGAAAGAGACATCTGAGGTCACCTTGACAGCACTGCACTGGAGTCCACTAGCCCTACAAACTGATCTTCTTTGCGATCTTCTATCCAGACCGAGACAACGTAGCATCCCTCTAAGAGCTTTCACGAGAAGGCGGGCAATCCTTTGGAGCACTGGACGAGCAACAGTGGTTCTGCGGGAACGCATCCAGCCAAGTGCTCTCCCGTAGCCGAGAGACCGTTGACATACTCACGATAACCGACGGCGGGTTAAAGCGGGACATCGATATCAAGTTACCAACTCAAAACATAATACCTCAAGCGGTCTGACCAACGCTACGTATACTTGCCTGGATACTTTGGCCAGTCAGGCATACGTCTCTCATCGTTTGCTGTCGCCGCCGCACCCAAATGACCGGATTCGCGCCAGCATCTTGAGCTTGAGCAACTTCCATCGCTCCGCATCTCACACCGCAACGCCACTTCACAGTGAGCCTGTCTTGCTTCACTACTCCAAAGTATTGCTGCATGGAATAGAACCTCAATCGAGCAGAGGAAGGGAAGAAGAAGGACCAGATCTCGGGCGACGACAAGACTGACACAAAGGAGAGGTTGACTGCAAATCACCAAATATGGATACACTTCTGTGAGTGAAGGCCCTTTCCTTGGTACTTCCACGGCCCAACGGCAATCTTTCATATCACCCCGTCATTCCCTCTTCTTGTTGAGACGATTGCTTGCACCCTTCAAATCAGGAGTCACCTTTAAAAGCCATGCACTTCTCGTCCCCCTGCAACTACTGGCAGGTGCAAGTGCCAGGTCATGAGCATGGGCCCCCAATGTCGTTCTGCAATTTGGTGAATCACAACCCAGCACCTGGTCTTGCAAACCTAACATCTTTCCGTAACCTGGCGGGCCGGCACACCCTATTCGGACGTCTCATTGTCAACACTGGTCCACGGATCCTGTAATATTTCTTGCAACCTATCCCTTGAGCGCATCCTAAAAATCCCCTGCCCTGCCCCCTCTCTGCCAACCCTTGCAACCGCACCAGATCACCCTTCATATCAAGCATCACATTGCCCTGAGCCATGCATCCCCGCCCTGAGCTCTGCTTTGACGGCACATCGGCTGCTATCGAAGACGACGACGAGCATCAAGATCATCCTGAGGAAGCCAACACTACTGACCCTCGAGACAGCACTGCCGAAATTGCGGCCAACGCCCCACGATATCGCCGCAAGAGCTCGACTTTCATCGATGGCATTCACGATGTACCTGAAGACCAGGATATGGCGCCGGCCCAGCTCTACAGCACCATGTCTGGACGACTCTTCCACTCGGGCCGCATCGCCATTGTAATGGTGGGCCTGCCAGCACGCGGCAAAACGTATGCCCCCCTATCAGTCATCTGGTCACGTTTACTAACAGAAGCAGGCATATTTGCGTCTCCCTGGCACGATATCTTGGATGGTGAGGACGTTCCTGTCGAAGCAGCTGGTGACTCGTATTGACGTAAGCAGGCTCGGTGTGAAGACTCGTATTTTCCATCTCGGCGACTATCGTCGGGCGACGGTCGGCGACGGTGGTGCTGTCCCTGAAGATTACTTCTTCCCCAACGCCTCACCGGCATCCGTCATCTTGCGGCAGAAGATTCTCAAGAAGTGTCGCGAGGACATCTACGCCTGGCTCAATCACGAGAACGGCCAAGTCGCTATTTACGACGCCGTCAACCCGACCGCTGGAGGTCGTCGCTCGCTGGCCAAGGAGTTTGCCAAGCATGACGTTCAGGTAAGAATGAACGCCAGCTGTTCCGTGGAGACAGAAGCTTAACCCAACTGCCAGACCTTGTTTATCGAGTCCTTCGTCGACGACGAATCCATCCTGCGGGACAATGCCCGAAACGTCAAGATCTCTTCTCCAGACGTAAGTCCTTATATTCCAACCTGAGCCCGATAACGCATGCTGACCCCTTGTAGTTTTCCGGCATGGATCCCGACGACGCCGCCGAGCTCTATTTGAAGCGCATTGACATGAAGATCCCCACCTTTGAGATCATGGAGGAGAAGGAACTGAACTACATCCGAATGATCAACGCCGGTCGCCGGTTCTTCTACAACAATCTCTCATTCAACTACCTGTCTCATCGCATCGTCTTCTACCTCACAAACTTGCACATCAAGTCACGCACCACCTTTTTCGCGCGAGCAGGTACCACAACCGAAGAGGACTCGTACAAAGCCGACGCACCGCTCTCCGAACAGGGCAAATCCTACGCCGCCAAAATGTCCGAGGTCCTCATCAAGCACCGCGAGCAAGAGCGGGCGGCTCTGGTCGAGAAACAGGGGGCCAACGTCCCCTTGCCACCCCTGACCGTTTGGACGTCGACTCGCCTTCGCACGGTGCAGACCTCGGACTACCTCAGGGACAAAGGCTACAAAGTCCGTCAGCGCTCGCAGATGAGCCAGATCAACCCCGGCGTGTGCGAGAAGATGGCTGAACGAGCCATCCGCACCATCTATCCGGAGGAGGTAGAGAAGCACGAACTGGACCCATATCATCACCGTTACCCCCGCGCAGAGGTAAGTGTCCCCTTGTCACCTGTTCATTCGATACTCTGTGACTAACCCATGTCTTAGTCCTACCACGACCTCGCCGTTCGCCTCGAGCCAATCATTCTCGAGCTCGAGCGCGAGCAGAATGACCTCCTCATCATCGCTCACGAGTCGGTCCTGCGCGTCCTCTACGCCTACCTCATGCACTGCTCCACAATGGACATTCCCTTCCTCAAGTTCCCGCGCGACGAGATCATCGAGATCATCCCAGCCGCCTACCAGAACGAGGCCAAGCGCATACACATCCCGGGTATCGACCCCAAGATCACCCCCGGCTCGCCAGAGGACATCCGGATCCCCGTCCCCGGCAGTATCCCCGGCTCCGGCACCGCCAGCGGCGCGCTGAGCCCCATGCCCGGTCTCTCGTCCCCCGCCGAGCCTGTGGAAAGGCCGATCGAGAAGGTTGTCAACTTGACCAAGGAGACTGTTGCCGACAAGGTGCATGATGAGGATTAAGCTGTTCAGTGCAGGTTTACACGGTGTCAAAGCTCGCATGGCAGGAACGAGTCTGAAGGTACAAGGCAAGACAAACATCAGCCTCTCAGATCTGCTCGGGTCTGCAATCGGGAAACACGCGTGTCACCAATCAACTGTTGGAGTTTTTGTTTCAAGATGAACAAGATAGGCTGATGATTTTCATGACAACCAAATGCTTTATTACGTCCAAAGGCCCGCTCTCCTCTCCTCGCTGAAGGCATGTTCGCCATGCATGACCGGCTGAATGCCTGTGGATAAAACGCGATAGTGGTATATGTTTCTGCGACGCCCTTCCCAAACTCCAACCGCTTTCTGCTCTCGTTGCCATAAATGGCCAAAAGGTGCCCCCATACTCGTCATCATGCCTCATCTCATCATGGTAGGGAACATGATGCTCTCAGGACCAAACCTGGACGTACGGTACACATGTTGGCTCTACATAAGAATGCACTCTCGCTCAGGCTGTACGCCCTTGACCTTGGATTTGCCGCGCTTGTGTCCGTGCTCGTGCCTGTGCTTCCTGGGCGTGGCCGTCACATCTGATTTGACGTCTGCCCGAGTATCTGGGTAGGAATCTGACTCAAACGACGGGCGTGGCAGATCTACCGATGGCCTGTCCGTCACCTCCGTCGGGCCGGCCTCGTTCGGTACGGGCGGCGCGCTGACAATGTGACCGATGGCATTGCCGTCTCGCAATATCTCCTTGCTTGGCCGCATGAAGCCGCCGAGGCGGCCCATCGTGAGGCTGATGCGCCCTTCGCCCGCCTGACTAGGGGGGCGACTCCTAGACTTGTTTGAGAACAAGGCAGCCGCACGTGAGAAGCGCTCACGCGTCGTCTCTTCGTTCGGCGTGACTGCCGGAGATGCGGTATCGGGCGTTCTGCCTGGCGTACCAATCACGGACTCCAGCGGAGTGATGCTCGTGCGCCGAGAGTCCTTGGAGTGTGGGTCCAAGTCTTCGATGCTGTCACGGCTGGGCCGCTCTATATCTGACGAGAATCGAATGCTCGGGGCCTGCGCTTTCGTCGCCTTCTCGAAGTAATCACCGCTGGAGGACCCAGTAGTTCCCATATGCCCGCTGTCAGCCAGGCTGGGATCTGTCGATGTGGCGATGCTTGCTTTCGAGTCGGCATAGGAAGGTGGTTCCGTTTCAGTCTCGTCCGCAGACACTACTTCCATCATAGGTACAATCTGGTAGAAGAGAAGATACGGCATCTCTTCCTTGATTGATTGTTTGATATCATCAACATACGTGACTCGGCTGTCGATATGGAGGTCGTCAAATTTAGCCCACTGCGCCTCCTCATAATCCGGGGGTGGATCGAGATCGTGTCTTCGGTTATCCGTGAGGAGCTTTGGCGCAACTCGGGAGAATGCAATGTAGTGGCCGCTATTCACAGACTCACCCCTATGGCAGACCACCGACTGCAGCACGAGCTTGTACTCCGTACTAAACCCATTCGGGTCCTCTTCTAGGTGCTTTTCGTCCGCTAGCATAAAGTGTGGCAGACGCAGACTGTCTGGGATATCGATGAATGTGTTGAGGCGTTGGGGGACCATTCTCTCGGAAAGGCCATAGCGCTTCAAGCAGATGCCGACTACTGGCCTTTGAGAGAATTTGACCGCCACATCCTGGTCATTCTGAGGCTCGCTATTTCCTGCAGAGTGCCAAGGAATCAGTCGAAAGAACTGCCACGCTGGAATAGTCACAGCCTTGACAACGGTCGAGCTCTTGCGTCGTGCCCTCTCGAGCAGGGAGGAGTTGTCCGTTTCTGCTGGCCGACCTTTTCCGTCCACAAGAACATGCTGAATCACGCTGGTGGAACGGTGTCTAGCGGCAGGTCTCGAAGATTCGGCCGTCTCTCCGTTGATCAAGCCATTGGCAGTCTCCGTCGGCCTCCTATCCAGTACTGGTGTAAATTCAACTGGGGAGACGACAACTGCTTTTGTAGGCGACTCGGTTTCCTCGTTCTGCGTCACGACTCTAATCGTATTAAGTCGAGACGTTGTCGGCCGTCTTGCGTCCCTCTTCTCCTCCTGGTTGCTGTCTCGGAGCACATCGACTTGCGTGTTGAAATATTCCTCTAAACAGTCCTCGAGACGAAGTCCCTTGCCCTCTGGATCTGGGGGTACAGCAAGATTGAGAAGACGTTCGTTGACTATCTTGTGGTCATCATCGTCGTTTTTGCCCTGGTGAAATAGGTCGACTTGTAGTTGTAGCAAGGGTAATTGCAAGGTTTCCGTGATGAAAGCAAATGCCTCGGATGTGTCCTGCTGCTCCAGTTCTTTGGCGTCTTGCCATCCGCACTCAGCGAGGCTGTCTTGTATAAGTTTCGTCTACCAAAGTCAGCTGAACTGTGGTTTTATTCGCGAAGGGTTCAACAAAACCTACCATGTCTGTGTAAATCAACTTGCCCGACCGCAGCATATTGACCCAGAGTCGCAAAAGCGTGACCAACTTCCGCCGCGGTTCGTCGGTGAATTCATGCTTGAGCATGCCTTCGTAAGCGTCCATCCGTGCGAACATGGAGAAGAGCAAAGAGTCCAGGTAACAGGTCACAGCCTCCCTGTTCTCGGCGCCGCTCATCTGCACATTAGGGTTGTATGGGTAGATCTTGCCAGCACTCGCATCGCTCTGCATCTGTATGAATTCGGCGGCTTTCCTGACATCACCAGCCGCATAATAGCTGTGGAGGACTTGGCGAATGTGATCGGGAGAAATGCTGTGTTTGGTATATTCGGGGTTGTCTTCGGCAAGGAGCTGCAATACGTCCTCAATCTGATGTGCTGTTAAGGTCTGCTGGGACATAGAGTGTGGCAAGGCGTCATTCGTACCTTAGCTTTATCCTCGTGGCTGCTGTTTATTTGGCGGGAGGCGTCGGACTTGAAGAGCGAGAAGAAGTTGTCGGCAGAGAGAGGGCGGTTCTTAAAGAGTGTGCTGTTAACAAGGAGCTCGAAGCGCTACCCGAGCGATTGAAGATCTCTTACCTTATGACCCGGCTCTGACGACTTGTTCCTGCGGTGAGAGCCATATTTGTCCTTCTCCCGATCCTTGACACTGAAGAGCCTCCTGCCCTTCATGACGGGAGGTGTTGTGGTTGCCGCAACGGGGTTGTAGCGATTTGTGAAGGAGGAAGGGTCGAGTTGTTGTCGTTGAAGGAGAGTTCACACAATTTCAGCACCTTCGCTGTCTCGGGAGGGGATTCCGCCTTTTCGAAGCAAACTCTAGAAAATGGGTGGCTTGCTGGTCGCTAGGAGTCTATTGAGATCTTGGACTGTCTTGTCTTGGATGTCGCTGCGGCGCGCTTTGGCGGGGTTGATGGGGGAGTTTAGGGATGTGACGTGGGACCAGCAGTTGTTGGGGGGGCAGGCACGGTGCGATACCAGGGTGCAAGTGTAGGGGTCGAAAGAAGGGGCAGGGGCCAGCCTTTAGTGGCAGGGGTGCACAAGCAACGGCTAAAGCAGGCACGCCACGGCGAATCCTTCCCTGGATTTGCGATCAACAGGATCCGCAACGAGCGCTGAATAAATGGCAAAGCCTGTCATCAGAGGTACGTCGTCCCATGCGCACATAGCAGACCATTTCTACGTATCCTGGGACATGGGCAGAACATGCTCATTGGTGATAATCACGATGCTGCCGCTACGCTATCGGCTTTTTGGGTGATCCTGAAGGGCATGATTGGAGATCGGCGTGATCTTCGACGACCGGGGCGGCAGCGACTGTGGTAGCCCCTGCCTCACCTGATGGACCTGGACCAAATGGCCAGGCGAACATGCGACAATGCCTTGAACGCCTGTTGACATCCCAGCCGGTTCAATTTTCGCGGCGAAGCTTACGAGTGGAGAGATCATGACACTACTGGGGAGGGCATTGGCAGAAAACGCGGATAATGTGACAGCCCTCGGGTTCGGGTTCGGGGGTGTTATTCGGGGCCTGACGGCTCTGGCGCGCCCGTTCGCATCAAGGCTCAGCGTTCTCCGCAAGAACCCTATAGTTCATTGACTAAAAGTTTAGGCAGCGCGAAAACGTCTATATGCAGCTGCCTACGATGTACGTGCCAGCTGATCTGGATGACGGGTCACACAGTTCCTACTGTTATGTAGAAGCCTGGAAACTGCTTGGCGAGGAAGGGGGCAACAGACTTGAGAATAACCAGGCTCACGCGTTTGCTCCATCCACACTTCTGATCCAGGTCCCCTTGGAACATTTGATAGGGCCCCTGTCGCTCGTTCTGGACAAACCCAAGCCAAGACAGAGAGGCCTTGGACCCTTCAACAGCCGACTCAGAGTTGCCTTGAGTGCAAGGTTTCCGGTCGAGTTTCAACCAGTCTGCCTCACACAGAATGCACTTCAGCCGCAGTATCGGGCCGCGAAGAAAGCCTTGGATGTCAAGAATAGCAAATCACATTATCTCAACCCGTACACGAGTGAAAGAGGGGGAATCCTTCGCTGGCCATTTCAATGAGATCTTGTCAACGCACCTCCGTGGACACCGGTTGACTAGACATTTCTCTGTCAGCGTAGGAGGAAGGTCAGCGTTCCTTGATTCCACATGCACGCTAGACCACCAAGATCTTCTCAGCCGATCGTCGAAAGTTCTGTATTCGGTCTGGCCGAAAGGTCACACATCCCCTAAGCCGGCCGCTGACAGACATGAGTCCACAAGAACAGCTACGTAATTGCGCAGCAGCCATTCGCGCCGTCATCCCAGGGACCAATGTTCCGTTTGCGAGGGTGTGGACTGATGGCCCCGCTGCTTGACACAGACCCACCTTAGGTAAGGCGCTTGGACAGGTTGCTGAATATGATTATCTAATGCTTGGATGAATCAAGCCGCTGGACATTAACATTGCGCCACCCATGTGTGGCTTGAGATCCGTGTCGTGAATTCGGGTCCATTGAATTTTCCAGCGTCGCGACACCCATGATCGTGACAACCACCAACACTTCGCGCGATTGACCATGGCCGCCACAATGCGAGATGGATCACGGCTAGCCCGTGCGGTCTGCACAAAGGGCTCATCGCTTTGGCTACCTACATCAGCATCATCAGCCACCCGACGATGGGCATCCTCCGAAACCTCCAAACCTGCCCCTGATCTGGCCGATCTCGAATCGAATTCCGGCTTTGCCATCCCTGGCCCCGATGAGGCCACTGTCAAGTCCTTCAACACGGCCAAGCGTGTAGAAGACAGGCCGCAGCAGCTTCCTGGAAAAAGGTGAGTCAATGGTGTACCGCTTTGTGGCCTCGACAATGCTAACCAGTCTCGAGATTCCAATACCATCCGCCCAAGTACGACCGTGGCCCCCTCCACCCCATCCAGTCGCCGCCTTGCACCGATCCTACAGCCCGCGACTTCGTTCCCGGGCCTTTCAACAACCCTCGTCTCAAGCAGACGTACGACTCGACGATCGCCTCCGACCTGCTGACGCTGGCGTACATACACAAGGTGCCCGGCACCGTCGTCACACCAAAGCCCGATCGCCTGCGTGAGTGGGACGATTCGTCTCCTTACAACATCAACCGACCGCGTCGTGGCCCCAGAGGTGCCGCGAACCTTGATCTTCTCGAGAAGAATATTACTTTCCGCAACATCCCCGAGATTAGCGCCGTCTCCGTCACCGCATTCATGCCTACTGCGGCCAAGTTGCCACAGGCGCTCCCAGTCATGCGATCCGCTGTCCAGGCCATCACCGGCAGCACTCCCACGACTGTGAAGATGAAGGACAGCGTTACGCAGTGGAAGGTCAAGGAAGGTGACCGTGTCGGTGTCAAGACAACAATTCACGGGCCTGCGGCGTTGGAATTTGTGGACAAGCTTGTCAACATTGTCCTGCCTAAGATCAAGGACTGGCCTGGAATCAAGGCCAGTACCGGAGACGGCAACGGAAACCTGGCGCTCGGTCTGCGACCCGATGATATGGCATGGTTCCCGGAGCTTGGGGTGAATTACGACATGTACCCAGCAAGAGTGAGTTGCCTGCGCACCGCACACCCCGAAATGCCGTTTGCTAACTGTCCGCACAGCTCCTCCCTGGTTGCCGTATCTTCATCCACACAACAGCCACGTCTGACAGGCATGCCCGCCTGCTGTTCCAGGCCCTTGGATTCCCCTGTTACGGAAAGGTCAAGGATTTTTAGGTACACCGCGATAGAGACCACCGGGTGGGCCTATCTACATTACCTTGCTGTACAACACGTAGACCTTTTGTACATGAATGTATCACCAAAGCATCAATGTCACATGGAAGCTGTGTAATCGCGTATGTATGTCTGTGGGGAATCTTGATCATAAAATTCTGGTGCTCTGGAAACGCAAGCCCAGCTCTTTTGCTATACCGTCAACGTGCCTCCCAAAACGCCGTCCATGCATGCATGCAAACCCAACCCAGTCCCGGCCTTCCTCACGCCTTGGCTTTCCCAACCCAGTCCCGGCCTTCCTCACGCCTTGGCTTTCGCCTTGAGGTCCTCCATGATCACATCCACGGCGTCCATGTTGTCGGCGTCCACCTTGTCTGGTGAGCCGCCCTGCTTGGCAAGCTCGGCGGTGCAGGCATCCATGGCGGGCTGGTAATTCCTGACGGCGGAGCTCAGCGCGTAGATGGCCTTTCTGCGGACGACCTCCTGCTCGCCTTCCTTTGTCGCCAGCGCGACGAGGCTCGGCACGCCACCCATGGCGAGGAGCCTCTCCTGGCTGGGCGCGTTGTTCTGCACGGCGGTGCCGACGCACCAGGCGGCCATGCGGCGGATCTCGGCCTCCTCGTGCGCGAGGCAGTCGAGGAGGGGCGTCCACAGGGAGAGGGCGGAGATGTTGTTGGCGTTATCGAGCGACTCGATGAGCTGCTCAAAGTTGTCAAAGGCGATGAGTTTCTGGTCGAGAGGCACATCGGCGCTGTGAATGGCGGCCATGGAGTCCTTCATGAGGTCGGCATCGCTGGGGCCACCGAAGAGGGCGGCCATGGCCTCGGGGTTGAGGCGAGGGGCCTCGCCGGGGGGCGCCTCGGCGCCTTCAGGAATGTCCTGGTTGGCGATGCTCCACTTGAGGAGATCGTTGAGGTTCCTGTCGCCCATGATGTATGTGTATGTGTGAGGTGATTTGTGATGAGAGCGGGTGGTGACTTGGCGTTGAGTGTCTCAATGAATAAGACGGAGGCAAGTTAAATTCTGACCACGTTCGAAAGTTTTGCTCTTGACAAGTCTTTTTTGATAAGGTCAGGTCTTTTGATTCTGATGGAGTTTCGAGTTGTGGTGTTCTACGCAAAACTCGACCTCACTCGCTGCCGTTCAAATGATTTTGCTTTTTTTCTTCGGCCTCCTCATCACCATGATTTGAGCCTGCCAGGATCCTGCCCGTTCTGGAATCTTCAAGAAGGCTTCTAGACAGAAAAGGACTAGCGCAGATCTCACGTGAAAGCCCTGGTCCCGGCGGAACGGCGGCCCAAGGTCCAAGAAGCTCTGACCATGTCATCAATTCCACTTGTCAACCGTTCGTTCAACATGATTTTCAGAAACTGCAGAGGTTACGAACAATCTTCTCTCCCCGGACGTGCTGAAGGACCTTGCGACGTCTGAACAGACCAACATGCACTGCACAAATGGTTCGCAGCTAGGTCGAGGCCATCCTCCGGTGGTCGGGCAGCGGGCTCGTGGGTGGTTGGTGAAGAACCCAGGATTCCCAGCTGCCCCACCATAAGATGAGTTGCCCCTCATTGCCGCTTTAGAGGAAATTGGACGCCCACCCCTTTGAAGCTCGACATGATCCCTGATGCAGCGCGGTTGGTGTCATTCCCGAAGTTGAAAGCCTCCTACGATTGAAACATTCTTATGGCACATGTAACAAGCCAATTGAAGGTTCGAACATCATATCTTCCCCTGGCTGGTGCGGTGCTCTTGGATTCTCAGCTCCGCCACAGACGAGGGGTAAAATCTGTTGAGGAGCAGGGGCTACAAGTCTCTCTCTTAGTAACCCTTTACACGCCGACACAGACAGATCCATCGAGTTGGCTCCCAGACACCAGGGGCCTCAAGAAGGCAACAAGCCGGGGCAGCGAGGTTGAAGCCTTGCTCCGTCTGCGGATGGATATGTTTAGCATAGTTAGTCGGCCGCGGGTCATTGAAAGGAAGCCTGCCCTGCATACGCAATCCACTCACGCGGCAGCTATAGGCATCCATTAAAGTCCGAAAGACCACGAGCAGGGTGCCTTGGCGAGGCGCGTTCAAGAGCGCAAGCGTGAAACAGCGTTGAACACAGGCGGTCGGATACTCGAATGCTCACGGGTGGCGTCATTGCTCGGGTTGATGAAAGGGTCCCCTTTCCACAAGTGCTGCCAGTACGCGTGTCTACTTTGCCATGCCAACACAGTGGTGTACGAGTCAACTACGTAGATCGTAGGCACGGGGGCAAAGTCCGGGGCAGCCGGGGTGGGTTGGTGCTTTCGTTGCTTATGCCACTCTCTGCGCTTTTGCGCCGTTGAGGGGTTTCTTGGATGAAGACTAAATGATAATGTTGCAACTCGATTATCCGATCCTGCTGATGTCGTGGTGAGATGGTGATGAAGCTCCAGATGCGTGGATACTCATTGGGTAGCATGACACCTGCATATAAGATAGGGCTGGCTGCCTTGGTGCGTGACGACATGCATAGTGATGTAGCGATACACCGGAAATATGTCATTGTGTGGTGCCTTGGGTAGGGTTGAGCATCGTGTGTGCAGGCAGTGGCTCCAAATGCTTGGCAATCACTCTTGTTGCCTTGGTCCCGTGATCACGATGTTTGATGTTCTCGACCTCAACTTCGGGGTCCTTATGGGTTTGATGGGCCGCGGGCCGCGAAGCACCTGCATCAGAACATGCCTGTCAGGTTCTAAACGTGCTGCCTGTCCGCCGCCCAGCCACCTCTAGAGCTGTGCCCCATGTGCGCGCGCCCCCCAATCCCCCCAAACACCCGGCAGGCCCAGGGCCAGGCCTCTAGATTCCTCGTCACCCACCTCACCTGCGCTCCAAACCCCCCAAAAGGTGGGGCGATACGTACCCAGGCATTCAGCCATCAGCCACAAACATGTTAAAGCAGCGAGCGTTCCCGATCGCCAGCAATTGCCCGCCCACAAGTCAGGTTTCCCAAGCACCTATCTCACATCCACGCTGGCATCGCCCCCCCCCCCCCCGGACCGTTCCCCACCCTGACCGGACCTCCTCAGAAGCAGCGACACCTTGTACCTTCCACTTCCACTTCGCACCTCGCTCTCGCACTTTCCCTTTTCCCCTCCGCCCAACCCAACTTGCCAACAAGCACAGGTGCGTCCCCATATACCAACCTTCCCACTTTAACATCACTTCCCATCGACTACCTCCCACCCCTCCGACTCCTCACCACCAGCTTCAGACGCTGTCGAAAACCATCTCGCTCTTACGATCCGTGAATCGCGCGAGCTAATTCCATCTCTTCCAGCTATCATTTGACCACCTCAAGTCCTCTCCCCACCGCTACATAATTCACAATGGAGGGTAGGTTATCCGTCATGATGCCCCAAAGCTTGTCCCATCGAGATGCTGTCCATATCATCTCTGAAGGACTCGATGCTCAAGCAGTACATATTGCTAACAACATCTTCCCGTTACAGAAGAAGTTGCTGCCCTCGTCATTGACAATGGGTTCGTCTAATCCCCCCCTTTTTTTCGCCCGCTGCTGTCGCCGGCTTCTCCGCCTTTGATGAGGGACCCGCCGCGATCCTTCATCACTCGACAACCACATACTGGCACAATGTCTCAACACATGGAGGGCCATGATAAGCAGAGGCAAGAAAAAGAAACACGGAGCTGACTTGACTGTAGTTCGGGTATGTGCAAGGCCGGTTTCGCCGGTGACGATGCGCCCCGTGCTGTCTTCCGTAAGTTCCCCTACCCAATTTCCCTAGACCGCAACTTTGGGTGCTGCGGGCAAAGCTCATCATGATCTTTGATGCTGACCATTTCAAGCTTCCATTGTCGGTCGCCCCCGTCACCATGGTATCATGATTGGTATGGGCCAGAAGGACTCCTACGTCGGTGATGAGGCACAGTCCAAGCGTGGTATCCTTACCCTCCGCTACCCCATCGAGCACGGTGTCGTCACCAACTGGGACGACATGGAGAAGATTTGGCACCACACCTTCTACAACGAGCTCCGTGTCGCTCCCGAGGAGCACCCCGTCCTGCTGACGGAGGCCCCCATCAACCCCAAGTCCAACCGTGAGAAGATGACCCAGATCGTCTTCGAGACCTTCAACGCCCCCGCCTTCTACGTCTCCATCCAGGCCGTCCTGTCCCTGTACGCCTCCGGTCGTACCACTGGTATCGTGCTTGACTCTGGTGACGGTGTCACCCACGTTGTCCCCATCTACGAGGGTTTCGCCCTGCCCCACGCCATTGCCCGTGTCGACATGGCTGGTCGCGACTTGACCGACTACCTCATGAAGATCCTGGCTGAGCGTGGCTACACCTTCTCCACCACTGCCGAGCGTGAAATCGTTCGTGACATCAAGGAGAAGCTCTGCTACGTTGCCCTCGACTTCGAGCAGGAGATCCAGACCGCCCCCCAGAGCTCCAGCCTGGAGAAGTCTTACGAGCTTCCTGGAAT
>NW_009276967.1:469124-490678 GCF_000150675.1 Verticillium dahliae VdLs.17
GGGGGCGGGGAGAATTATGTTCGTACCCCGCGACATGAATTTTCAAAAGGGGGGGGCCCAAAGTTATATTTCTCTCCCAAACTCGCGGGACTCCCCCTCATTTTGGATTTTTGGGCCCAGGGGGATAATCGTAAAAAAAAAAGGCCCCCTTCCCAGGGAAAAAAGGGGGAGGCTTGGGGGAACACCGGCCCCACTAGGGATCCAAAGTTTATCAAAAAAAAAACAAAAAACCCTTTTTAATTCCCCTTCCAAACTCCCCCCCCTTGGGGAAATCCCGGGACCCCCGAAAAAAAAAAAAAAATTTTTTTTGGGGTTTTTTTTCACAAGCACAACCCGTTTTCGGTTATTTAAGCGGGGGGGGGGCCAACCCCCCCCCCCCCCCCCCCCCCCCTGGTCTACCGTCTACCTGTCTAACGCTTGCGATTGACACTGCGACGTCAGTAATTAAACAGGAGCAATTTGCCAAGTAGGACTCACCATCTGGAAATACATTCCCCTCTTCGCAATGAGTGCTGCATGATCTCCCTTCTCGACGATCTGTCCGTCGGCCATGACGAAGATGATATCGGCATTCTGCACGGTAGCAAGCCTGTGCGCAACCGTGATCATGGTCCTCTGCCCTTTTGCCGCATCAAAGACAGCCTGTACCTCCCTCTCCGTCTCGCTATCGAGGCTGCTCGTCGCCTCGTCGAGGAGAAGAAGCTCCGGCCGCCTGATGAGCGCTCGGGCGATGGACACGCGCTGTTTTTGGCCACCTGAAAGAGCGACGCCCGCGGCGCCGACGGGCGTATCGTAGCCCTCGGGCAGGGAGGCGATGAAATCATGGAGTCCTGCGTCGCGAGCAGCGCGATGGAGGTCTGCATCCGTAACGGAGGACTCGTTGGGCACGCCGAGGAGGATGTTGGCGCGGAGACTGCCGCTGAAGATGTTGGCTTCCTGGGAGACGAGAGAGAGGTTTAAGCGGTGGGTGCGGAGGTTGAGGGAGAGGATATTTTGGGCGTTGATAGCAATAGTGCCTGTCTCGACAGAGTAGAAGCGCTCGAGGAGGGAGATGACTGTGGTCTTGCCAGAGCCTGTTTTGTGTGAGCTTGCAAGCGTTGAGGGAGTCTTGGAGGTAAGAGCATACCTGATGGACCGACGATGGCGGCAAATTGGCCCCTTTTGATCTGGAGGTTGACGTCAGTAACATACTCAGACACACGATCTGAAAGAGCACTCACCTGGAGGCTCAGTCCCTTCAACACTGGCCCCGGCCGTGTTGGGTAGTTGAACCAGACGTTCTTGAACTCGACGTGAACCCCCTTTTCATCAGGGACGTCGTCCAGTTGTCGGGAGCCCACGCTATCTGCATCCACATCGTCGTCATCGTGTTCTCGCATCGCCAGGATTCGGTCAGCTGCAGCGGTTGCGTTCGCAATATCTGTCCCCGTTAGAAGATGAGGTGAAAATGCCATGTTGATGTCTTACTCGGACCATAGCTCAGCCACTGCCCCGCACTCATGCCGCCTTGAACGACTGCAATATACACGATCACTATCCTTGTCAGTTTCCAACAATGGTGAAGGAAGTTGTTCGCAGTGGACTCACTGTACTGGAAAGGTGAATATTCATGTCGAGCAAGCAGATGACCTCCGTACCTAGCACAGTCAGCTCGATACTCACTCCGTAGTCCGATGAAAGTCTTACCAGAGCACAAATGCCATGCACAGAAGGGAGATGCTATCACTGAAGGAGAACAGCATCACCGAGAAGACTGACTTGCGAAACGCGGCACCAATATGGTCGCGCAACAGGTTCTCGTACCGTCCACAGATGCCAGCCTCCATCGTCAGACTGGACACCGTCCTCATGGCAGCGATGCTCTCCGACGCGAATTTGGCGCTCTCGGCGAAGACGGCGTTGTTCATCGCCTCGAACCCCATCTCGTGTCGCACGCGGTAGTACATGGCCGCGACGATGAGGGGTGTCGAGGTGCACAGCGCCACAATGGTAAGCTTCCAACCAAAGACAAGGCCGACGACGACACAGCCCACAACGTTGAAGACGGATACAAGAGCGAATGCCATGTTGGTGCCCAGGAGCTGCTGGAGCTGTGTTGGGTCCGTGGCGAGGCGGGCGGTGAGGGCGCCAGCCGAGTTTGTCTCTGCATCGAAGAAGGAGGCGGACTTGGAGAGCATGTTGGCAAAGTATTCCTTGCGGTACGCACGGGTTATGCCCTGTATGTGTCATTAGCGTCTCATAGTTGGGCGAGAAGTGAGGAACGCACGAAGCCTATGCTGGTGGTGGACCAGCAGAGGGCGAGGTAGCTGAGGCCGACGCCGACGGCAAGGTAGAAGAACCAGAGACACCAGTAGTCTGCCATCTCCATAAGAAAGCTTCCCCAAAATGAGAAAAGTGAGACAAGGTTGGCGAAGAGGTATGCCTGTAATGGCGTGCTAGCTGAAGGAGAATGAGCAAACGTGGAACAAGTTGAAAAAGGGAAATGTCCGACTGACCTCCAGCACCCAATGCTCCAATGAGAATCACGGTATATACCGGCCATCTGGATGTCTGCTCAGACAGAAGGGTACCAAAGCTACCAAAAGGTCGTAACAGGCGGTCGAATCTGCCTGGTCGCTGGTCCGGGCCTTTAATGACCCTTAGAAGTGACTCCTCAGCATCAAGCAGGTCGTCGCCAGAGTCGTCATCGTCAAAGTCTAGACCACGCCAACTATCCCGGCTCCTCCGCCGTGATCGCCTATCTTGACTGACCGCCTTCTCGTCAAACTCTCCCAGAATGTCTGTCTCTTCGGCATAAGCTGACTTTTCCCCCGTCCCTAGATCACATGATGAGCTGTCCAGGTCGCTGTGCGCACCACTTCCCATGTCCAGCTGCTGCGCTGTAGCGAGCGCGTGATATGCACCACCGACCTCCTCCATGAGGCTCTCGTGCGTTCCTTGCTGGATTACCTTGCCATGGCGCAGGAGCATGATATTATGCGCCTTCTTGATGGTGCCGAGACGATGTGCGATGACAATCGTCGTGCGTCCTCTGCAGGCCCGGTCGAGGGCCGCTTGGACAATTTGCTCGCTGCGCACATCGATGGAGGATGTTGCCTCGTCGAGGATGAGAACCTTGGGCTTCTTGACAATGGCGCGCGCGATAGCAAGGCGCTGGCGCTGGCCACCGCTGAGCTTGATGCCAGACTCGCCAACGGCTGTTTGGTAACCCTGGCGAAGTAAGCATCTTGGTCAAGGGCACGGACGCCTGAGAACAGGCAAGGAAACGTACATCAGGCAGGCGGGCAATGAACTCGTCGGCGAAAGCATCTCTGCACGCTTCCTCGACGAGCTGGGCCTTGACGTGGTCGACTTCGCACTCCCACTCTGTGCCGATGAGGCCGTGCTCGACATTTTTGTAGATGGTTGTGTTGAACAGAGCATTGTCCTGCTGAACCAGGCCGATCTGGTTGCGCCACCATTTGGGGTCGATGTCGCTGAGCTTGTGGCCGCCTACGGTGACGAGACCGTTGCGGAGCCAGAGAACCTGACTTGTTAGCCATGAAGCGTACCAGGGAGGGTTCCGATTGCAGCGTACTAGTTGGTTCGTGACGGGATCGCCGTTGAATTCATACCATCTTTCCAGGATGCCGACGATGGTGCTTTTGCCGGAGCCAGAGGGACCGACTATTGCCGTGACTTTGCCGGCTGGGAAGCAAAGGTTAAGGCCTTCCAGAACCTTGACGTCCGGACGAGTCGGATAGACAAAATTGACGTTTTCTAGGACAATGTCGCCGTCGGCTGAGACTTCAGGCGCCTTGAGTGTCCCGTACGTTGTCTTTGGGGCGTCAATGATTGTGTGAAAGATGGCGCCGGCTGACGCAGCTTGGGACGCGGCAGAGAGAGGCGCCGTGATCTGTCCGATAGAGGAGGCCATGACCATGACGCATAGAAGTACGCTGTATGCGTCAGCTTCTGGAATGGTTCTATGCAGTGACTAGGACCTACACAATCAAAGGCTCGGGGCTGGTAATGGCCATCATGGAGTATAGCATGAAGGCATACCAAAAGGCCAGGGCAAAAGTACTGAGCACCCGTTAGTCGCTCAAATCTCTCAGAGTATCTCTCAGGGGCAGGAATCAAGAGTCATACGCATATATGGCGAAGAAAACTGCCAAGTCAGCGGTCGTTGATACCGTCAGAAGCATCGAACTCACTCAGAGACTGTTGCGCCGCTACGATCCACGCCAGCCCGAAACCCTTATGCCTTGTCTCGTCTACAAAGCTCGCATACCTTGCTGCCATCTTACCTTCCGCTCCACAAGCTGCTAGCATCCTCCACGACGAGAATGCTTCGGTTGAGACGGACGCGGCTTGCACCTCAACTGCCTGCACTTCGCCCATGATACGTACTACCGGCGGCGCGGAGAGCAGATAGACGATGGCAATGAACACGAGACCCGTGCTCGTGGCGAGGGTAAGCATCCAATTATAGGAGAGGGCAATGCAGAAGCCTGCGACAACGGTGGCGATGCTGGAGAAGAAGTGGCCCATCTTTTCGGATATGCCGTTCTGGAGAATGCTCGCCGTCGTGGTGATGATGGCGGCTGTCTGACCAGGAGGGAGCATATCGAGCATGGAGATTGGAAGCGTGAACAGGGTCCGCAAGTAAGTCAAGCGTATGACAGCTGAGATGCGGAGGCTGGTCATGCGGAAACCGAGCTAGGGAAGTATCAGTCTTATTCAGAAGCTTTAAGAAGTGAGACAAACGTTGGCGATGTAGGTCAGACATAGTCTTGCGAGGAACAAGTACACCATGTACAAGCTAGGCACGTCATAAGTCCAAATTCCGGAAGCCTACGTGAGAGAAGGACTTACACGCCGACATTGACAGCGTCGAGAAACTCCTGTTCCGTCTCGTCGGAGCCTTGTTTGAAGAAGCCGGTGAAGACACCGACAAGCTGGCCTATGCATGGTCAGACATTGAAGGGATTTGTAAGAATTTGGTCATCCTACCAAACAGAATGTTCATCAAAGGCATCGTCAAGCCGGCGCCGACGGCGGCAGCCACTGACACGATGAGCACCAGTCTGTCCCATGCCGTGGCATATGACAAGACTCTCTGGAGGCTGGTCAGCAAACAAACAGGAAAACTATATGGCATGAAACGTACAATGAAATTAAATATGGTGATCCAATGCTTGGGGTCGATCTTCGGCTTCGGCTGCGTCTCCTCCGTCTCGTCCGCCGGTGCGGCGCTGGCACCATTGTCGGCCATCGGAGCGGGCGCGGCTCTCTGCATCACAAGCTCCGCAATGACCGGGGTAACCAATAAGAAAACCACCCGGACAAATGGTAAAATGATTGAGAAAAGTGACAGGCGGAATCGGATGAATGAGGGACCAGCCTCAACTCAGAAAAGTCATGAGCAATAGCAGACGGAGAATGTATTTGAAGCAAGTATTAGATGCAACGGTCCAGGCAGAACATGAGCGCAGACCCTCCAGGCGCCGACTCAAGGTTCCGTACAGCAAGAAAGATACCGGCTGCTTAGGGAGTGAGAAGGAGCCGAGCCCTGGGCCATTGTGGTTTTCC
The DNA here is from genome assembly GCF_000150675.1 of Verticillium dahliae VdLs.17. Classification (NCBI taxonomy): domain Eukaryota; kingdom Fungi; phylum Ascomycota; class Sordariomycetes; order Glomerellales; family Plectosphaerellaceae; genus Verticillium; species Verticillium dahliae. The sequence goes on from NW_009276967.1 coordinate 474,699, forward strand.
TTTTGATCGTTGTCGAAACGGCGGTTGAACCAGCAGCCTAGTGGCGTGGGCTCGAGCACAAAGACCACACGGATGTGGCCGGGAGCGCGGGGCACGCGATTGTTTGGGTGCTAGCTGAACTAACAAGTTTGAAACAAGATTGTTTGAACGAAGGCCCTGTGTGGAGGTTCCATTTGCGCGCTCTGCACGTTTTCCTTGCAATTGAAAGGTTAGCGGGACGGATGGCTGGCTACCTCAGGTTGGCCACATCGCGGTGTTGGGAAGATGCCAGCATCTGTTCTATTAAGCGTCGAAGCCAGAGGCCGCAGATGATAACATCATGCCCTGGAGTAAATCCTAGAACCAGGCCAAAAACAAAGGGTATATGCTGCTAATCTACTACAACACGCCTTCTTCCCTCATGGCGCAAATGGCGTCACGGACAACGTCTCCGAGCTCTCTGATAGTCCCCTTGTCACGAGGTAGTGTGTGGCCTTTGGCGTGGTCAAAAAGATACGCCGAGTCTGGGTCGCAGACATTGTAGAGCGCCATTGAGCCGTCCAGGTAGGGATCCAGGGACCCGACTGCAGTATAGTTAACATTGCCAGGTTCGTGACTACTTATTCTTATCAAGAGACCGACTCACTGATGTGTAATGTCCTCGACTCGATGCGCTCCTCAGTCTGGTCCGACAGCAAAACAGAGTAATTCGTAGGATCGACGGGCGGCCAGCCGGCGAAGAAGATCCCGTACTTGAAGAGGGGCGTCGCGCCAGACTGCTGCTGCCGGCGCTGTTCGTGAAGCATCATCGTCGCAGCGACCGTCGCGCCTTCAGAATAGCCAATGATGCCGTCAAAAGGACCCCTCTTGGCCACAATGTCTGACAGATACTTGATGGCCTGGTCGATGCTCTTGCCGGATGATGCTCCCTCCCTCATGAGCTCCCGCATGGTGTCTTCTGGTGTCTCGCAGTCGGGAAAGTCCCGGATGCGCGTTAGGACATCCTCGTCATCGGATATCTCAACGTCTTGATCGGGCTCTATGAAGCGGTAATAAGGCGGCTGGCCGAAATACTCCTCAAAGCCCTCGGGCGGCACTGCTATGCAAGGGCCGTGAACGAAATGGAAGGTGGCGGTGCCGTCGTCGGTCAGTTCTTTGAGAATGGGAGCTTGAAGTCTGTCAGCAGCGTTGGATTCAGCCCACAAGGTTGGAGCATACCCAGTTGGACTTGGAATTTCTAAGTCAGGTCAGCTAGCTGATCTCATTCGGAATGGTTCGCAGACATTAAACTCACATCAGAACTGCCGTAGGCGCCAGGAAGACAGAGAAACTTCATGATTGTTGCCGTTGATACAACGCTTTCAAGTCGGTTCAGCGCCGGAATTCGTGAGTTTAGCCAAATCAAAGGGCCTTCGAGAACAAACGATGTGGAAACATGAGACTGGATAGAGAACAAGGTAAGGTAGGATTCGCTTCGGATGATGTACGTGATCGCCTCAAGGTCTACCCAGCGCTCAGACTCCTGAGGATCGAAAGCCCAGGGACGACATGACTCCCAAGGGACCCCGAGTCAAGTGAGCTACACAAGCAGACACTGCCCCTTGCGCTTCGCAACTGCGTCGCAGTGACGATGCCCGCACAAGCGATGGCTCACACAACAAGAAGCAAGCCCATTCACAGCAAAAGCGATCCGCAGAAGCTGAAACGATTGACAGCATGGTATCGTCAGTGTTTGAGATGGCCCTTGCTTGGCGTGGGGAATCGCTAGCCAGCGATCATGGTTCCATTGACGGCGCCTACCTACGATGGTATGTGAGCTACCGCCCGCGATGCCGTGCCATCAATTGGTCTGGCCCCGTGCGCCTTGACGATTTGTGTTGAATTGACACGTGAGAATGCCCATGGGCCTTCGCGGGTGAGGGGACCGGCCCAGAAGCCGCAGTCTGTTCTCCGTCCGAACGTCAGGGGTGGTGCGTTGGTGTTGCACTGGTGCCGCTATTCTCCAGGCTTTTGGGCCTCGTCTGATCGGTATACTCAGCCTTCCGAAGCGACCATGGCGCAATTCTGGTCTATTTTTGATAGAGGTGTAGTTTGCGAAGCCACGTTGAAGGGGGTCCCGAATGAAGAGAAAAACAACGGCATCCGTGACAGCGTCTCGGTATGTCCAAACGAATATGTAGATGTGATGCTCGAGTACCTGACTCACCACCCAAGTGAGAGCCAGGGGATCTTGGAGGGGTTTTGATTTCACCCAGAGACGTGCTGGGAGGGATGCTTGAAACAAGGTCCCGATTACGCCCTGAGAAAGGATTGTTATGAGAACCGGCAACGCCTCGTGCCCTTCTCAGCCCACCAGCAATGCATCCAGGCATCAGATCTCTACCTCAATATGGGTTGTGCCGTATTCAGGGGTCGAGCCAACTCCACAATCCGGGGTCTTACCGATGGCGCACTGACTTCATCCTCACTTACCCTCTCGCAACCGGTGCTCAGTCCTCGCCCAGTCGTCTCATTCTCCTCAGCGAATTGCTTTTGCATTCAGGGCCCTCGGAGCAATCAAGCCACCGCTGCCATCAGTGTTCATTGTCTGTGATCGCGCAGAATGCTCAGTCGGCTTTTGCCTTGAGGGGCCAGGATCGCAAGTCTAGCGAGGAAGCGCTCCAAGTGGCCGGGTGCTTGCTGGCGGCTAACGTCAGTTAGTCAGGTCCCAATTGAAGTAGCTCGCGAGTCGTGATGAGACGGGAAGCCCCCTGATATCTCAGGTGTCCCCGTGGCACTCGAGCTAAGGTAGGCGGTTCGGATGCCGTAGCCCATGTCGATTCGGCTGCAGCTGATCTCACCCCAGCGTTGACCCTGCACCCTGTGCCATGTCCTAACCTACCCACGCTCCCGGGCGATCCCATGCGCCGGACTCATGGTCCCGCGGCAGAGCATCTCTGTGGCCGATCTGGAACCTTACTTACTCTGGGTCATATCAACCGGCCTCGCCCGTTTCCATCTGAGCAACAGAGAAGTCTTTGGTCGTTGTCTGCCTTGCCTTGTGCGTTTCTTTGCACCAAACTACTTCACTTCGTCTTTCTTTAACCTCCTCCTGGACGAGTGAGTTTGCCGTGACTTACACCATTTCCTAAACCACAATTCAAATACCCACAGCAGCAGACGCGGGGATCTGTGATCTCCCCAATTAATACTCCATCATGGCTCCTGGCATCTTGTCATACTCGTCCCGCGGCACATCACCATCAGCCAGCGCGGGCGTCAAGACTCCGGCTACGCACTCTCACACATCCTCCGTCGACTCGCTATCTGGCCTGGCCGTCGGCCCGTACGATGGCAGGCGCCTTGATGGCGTCCGTCCAGACGGCCCTGCGAGCAGGAGCAGCAGCAGCAGCGGCTTTAGCAGAGCCAGCACCGACGAGCACGTCGACCCTGGCGCCTTCAGAAACGGAAGCGCCGGCCGTCCTCCGAGCCAGGACCAGAGCAGCATGCCCATCGCCATTGTCGGCATGGCATGCCGCCTGCCCGGCAGCGTCGCCAGCCCTGCCGAGTTCTGGGAGCTGTGCTCGCGCGCCAGGACCGGCTTCACGCCGGTGCCCAAGGAGCGCTTCAACCACGACACGTTCTACCACCCTAACCCGGGCAAGACGGGAACGTACCACGCCTCTGGAGGCAACTTTCTGGACGTCGACCTTGCCGCGTTTGACGCCCCCTTCTTCGGGCTGACAGAAAAGGAGGCCATTTCAATGGATCCGCAACAGCGCCTGTTGCTCGAGTGCACCTTTGAGGCGCTCGAGAACGCTGGCATCCCCAAACACTCAATCGTCGGGGAGGACGTCGGCGTCTTCATTGGCGGCAACTTTGCCGAGTACGAGAGCCATCTGTTCCGAGACAGCGACACGATCCCCATGCACCAGGCCACGGGTGAGCCTCATCTCCTTTTTGTCCACTGTAGATTTCGTCAGAAGGCCTTGCGAGTACTGACATGTGACAGGCTGCGCACAAGCAATGCAAGCAAACAGGCTATCCCACTTCTTCGATCTTCGAGGCCCTAGTTATACCGTCGACACAGCGTGCTCTTCCAGTCTCGTGGCGCTTCACCAGGCGTGTCAGAGCCTGCGAACCGGAGAGTCGAATCAAGCCATCGTCGGTGGCTGCCATCTTAATATGCTACCCGAATTTTGGGTGTCCTTCTCATCATGCCGGTTAGTGTCTCACCTCAAGTGTCGGAAGCAACCCAGACTGACGGCGTCACAGCCTTCTATCAGACTCGGGTCGCTCAATAGCTTTCGATAACCGCGGAACCGGTTTCGGCCGCGGCGAGGGTTGCGGCATGATCGTGTTGAAGCCGCTCGACCAAGCTCTGAGGGACAACGACTCGATCCGTGCCGTCATCAGAGGCAGTGGCATCAACCAAGACGGCAAGACGCCGGGAATCACAATGCCCAACGGCTCAGCGCAGGAGAAGCTCATGAGACAGGTCTACCGAAATGCAGGCCTCGACCCCTCCTACTGCGGCTACGTCGAGGCCCACGGGACGGGCACCAAGGTTGGCGACCCCCTCGAGGCCACGGCCATCCACAACGTGCTGGGCCAAGGAAGGACGGCGAAAGATCCGCTCTTCATCGGCTCCGTCAAATCGAACATTGGCCACCTGGAGGGTGCATCTGGCATCGTTGCTGTCATCAAGGCGGCCATGATGCTGGAGAGGAACTTTCTCCTGCCGAATCACGACTTCAAGACGCCAAATGAGAAGATCCCCTGGAGCGAGTGGCACTTGAAGGTCCCCGCCACACAACGACCCTTTCCGCGAAACAAGAAGTACATCAGTGTCAACAACTTTGGCTTCGGCGGCACCAACGCGCACGTCGTCCTCGGCAAGGCTCCCTTCCCCGCAAAGCGGTCGGAGAGCTGGCAGTCGACAAGGTCGGCGACGCCCGACGAGAAGGCCCGGAGCAAGAAGCTCTTTGTTGTCTCCGCCAACGACAAGAACTCGGTCGCCGCAGTCATGAAGCAGATGGTTATCTATCTCGAGCAGAGGCCCGAGATCTTCCAAGCGGACCTCATGAAGAACGTTGCTTACACACTCGGATCTCGACGATCTCTCCTGCCATGCCGTGTGGCCATCCCTGCCGCCGACTCCTTCGAGCTCATCGAGGCTCTCAATAGCGGCAAGCTCGTGCCTGGAAAGGAGAGTGAGCCTCTGAGGATGGGCTTCGTCTTCACTGGTCAGGGTGCGCAGTGGTACGGCATGGGTCGCGAGCTCTTCGAGCAGTATCCCATCTACGCTGCCGCCATCGCGCGGGCTGACGATTGCCTACGAGCCTTCGGTGCCGACTGGAGCCTGGTCGAAGAGCTGAATCGAGATGCAAAGACGTCCAGGGTCTCTGAGGCGCACATTAGCCAGCCATCTTGCACGGCTGTCCAGCTCGCTCTGATCGATCTGCTGACGGCTTGGGGCATCCGTCCCACGGCTGTCGTCGGCCACTCGAGCGGCGAGATTGGTGCCGCATATGCTGCTGGCGTCATATCCTTTGAGGCGGCCATGTCTGTTGCGTACCACCGCGGCCGCATGATCCCAGTCTTGAAGCAGCGCTTCCCTGACCTCAAGGGCGCCATGATGGCCGTTGGCGGCACAAAGGAAGAGGTGCAGCCCATCATCGATGCCATTCCCAATATCAGGATCGCCTGCTTCAACAGCCCGTCCAGTCTGACCATTTCCGGCGACAGTGCTGGCCTGGACGAGCTGTCCCAGGTCGTCGAGGCGAAACAAATGTTCAACCGTCGCCTGCAAGTAGATGTTGGATATCACTCCCACCACATGAACCTCGTCGCCAAGGAGTATCGTAGTGCTATCCAGACGCTTCCCGCGCCGCAGAAGACCGCTGTTCGCTTCCACTCTTCCCTGCACGGCGTCGAGATTGACGGCACCGAGTGTGAGTCCCACTACTGGGTCAACAATCTGACCTGCCCGGTCCGCTTCGCCGAAGCGTTCGAGACGATGCTGCAGCCCGTCGGCGACCACAAGACGGGCGTCAACATGATCCTCGAGCTGGGCCCTCACTCAGCCCTCCAGGGTCCCATCAAGCAGATCCTCAAGGAGCTGGGCGGCCCTGCAGCCAAGGTCCCCTACGCCTCGGCCCTCGCCCGCAAAAAGGACGCCATCGAGTCGGCCATGGACCTGGCCGCCACGCTCATCACAAAGGGAGCCATGCTGAACATGGACGCCGTCAACTTCCCCCAGTCGGACGCCCTGTCCATGGCCAAGCCGCCCACGCTGCTGACAGACCTCCCGCGCTATGCGTGGAACCGCCAGACGCGGTACTGGCACGAGTCACGCATGACGCGGATGCACAAGAACCGCGAGGGCGCGCGCAGCGACATCATTGGCGTCGAGGCCATCTACTCGAGCGACCTCGAGCCGACGTGGCGGAACATGGTGCACCTCGACGACTTGCCCTGGCTGCGGCACCACAAGGTGCAAGGCCTGACCATCTTCCCATTCTCCGGGTTCGTGGCCATGGCCCTCGAGGCAGCGGCGCAATGGTCAAAGCGCAAGGAGATGGCCTTTGACAGGTTCGAGCTCAGGGGCGTCAACGTTGCCAAGCCCCTTGCTCTGTCTGACACGGCAGACGTCGAGATGACGATAAGCCTGCGCCCGCAGCAAGAGACGTCGTCTGCGTCGACGGAGGCGTGGTACGAGTTCCGCATCTGCTCGTGGAGCCAGGCGAGCGGATGGACGGAAAACTGCACCGGTCGCGTTGCCACGCAGTGTCATGCGAGCAACGATGTCGAGAGTGCTGAGCAGAAGGCGGCGTGGCGAGAGGGAGCGCAGGCTATCGTAACCTCTCTGAGTGATGCGGTCGCCATCAAGGAGGCTGACATGTACGATTCGCTCGCTGAGCTCGGTGTTGGCTACGGGCCTGCTTTCCAGGGTATCACAGAGTGCAAGGCGTCTGATGTTTGCTCTGTTGGGAACATCATCTCACCTGACCTCGCACAAGATATGCCGAACAACTACATGACGAGCATGGTCCTCCATCCTACATTCCTCGAATCTGCCATTGAAATGTACTGGCCTGTTCTCGGCGCTGGCAGGGAATCGATCAACACAGTCTACCTGCCTTCATCTCTCAGCAGGATGGTCGTCTCAGCGGACGTCACAGCACTCACCAAAGATGCCGGGAGCAGCCTTCGTGCTTTCTGCAAGGCCGAGTTCCCTGCTGCTGCCTCACAGCGCCAGCCTACCAAAGTCTCGGTCCTAGCAGCATCATCCGAAGACTCGCAGAACTTGATCCTCGAGATTGATGGCCTCACAGTGTCTCCACTGCTTGACGGAGCGACTGAGACAGACAGCAACCCCGCGCGCGAGCTGTGCTACAAGATTGAGTGGGAGTCCGTCACGTCCTTTGAGGAGAAACCTCTTCTGAGCACTGCCGACATTGTCATTATCCATGGCGAGTCCAACTCGCAGCAGCTCATCGCCAACGGGCTCGCCATCGCCATTGCTAGCGTGACGGGCAAGCTTCCTGAGATGGGCGGCCTTGGCGAGGTCGCCACGGAGGGCAAGCTCTGCGTCGTCCTGACGGAGATTGACTCGCCATTCCTCGCCGCGCCCACCGAGGCGCAGTTCACCTCTGTCCAGAAGATGCTGACGACCGTCCAAGGCGCCCTCTGGGTCGTCCGAGGCGCGTACGCCGGCTCCACGTCACCTGAGAGCAACATGATCCTCGGCCTTAGTCGGACGGTCCGCTCCGAGGCCGTGCTTCCCTTTGCGACGCTGGATCTCGATGGCGCGAGCCAACTCAATGACAGCGAGGCCAGCTCAGCTATCATGAAAGTTTTTGGCCTCATGTTCGGCGTCGATGCTTCGTCGCCGAGCAGGGAGCTTGAATTCATGGAGAGGCGGGGCGAGTTTTTCACGCCGAGGATCGTGCACGACGAGGTCATGAATGAGCAGGTCCATCGCGAGACAAACCCTGACGTCGTTGAGGCGCAGCCTTTCGGCCAGGGTGATCGGATGCTGAAGATGGACTTTTCTGTTATGGGGGATGTTTCGCACTTTGTCGACGACGAAGCTGGCCAGGCGCCCCTTGCGGACGATGAAGTCGAGTTCGAGGTCAAGGCCGTCGGTGTCAGTCTTCGAGACGCCGTGCTAGCCAAGAGTCATGTCGTCGATGCAGAGAAGCAAGCCCCAGGCGTCGAGGCGTCAGGTATCATCACAAGAATCGGCAGCGCCGTCACATCCTTCTGCGTCGGCGATGCGATTGCCGCGCTGACGTTCAACAGCTCTGCCTTTGCCACGCGTGCCCGTGCTTCTGCTTCAATGGTCTTCACGTTTCCTGAGACGCTTTCTTTCAAGGATGCCGCCAGCCTGCCCCTGGCCTACTGCACAGCCCACTATGCGCTCATCGACCAGGCTCGCCTCGAAGCTGGCCAGCGGGTTCTGGTCCACGCGGCCGGCAGCGGTATCGGACAAGCGGCGCTACATCTCGTGCAAGATGTAGGCGCCGAGGTGTTTGTGACTGTTGGCTCGGCAGAGGAGAAGGCCCTCGTCGTGGGCTCCTTTGGCGTCTCAGAGAACCACATATTTTACAGTCAGGACCTGTCCTTCGGGCCCGCTATTCGGCGCGTCACCGCTAACGACGGCGTTGACGTGGTTATCAACCTACTCCCGGGAGCGGAGAGCCTGAGAGAGAGTTGGGCGTGTCTCAGTCGTTTCGGCCATCTTGTCGACGTCGAACGTGGCGACGGCAGCTCGGGGGCTCGCGTCAACCTCGGGCAGTCCAACAGAAATGCCTGCTTTATGAGCGTGGATGTTTTCAGCCTGGCCCAGCACCGGCCAAAGGTGATGGAGAGACTTGTTGCGAGTGTGGCGAGGCTTGTTAGAGACCGCAAGGTGCGGTCTCTTGCGACATCTATGGACTATGGAATTTCAGCCGTCGATGCGGCTTGCAAGGCGCTCCAAAGCGGTCCCGTGTTTGGCAAGGTGGTTGTGGTTCCACAGGCGAACGAGATGGTCATGGTAAGTTCTTCTTCTGCCTCAAAATCATCAGCACCATCGCTCACAATTTCAGGCCACGCAATGCAAAACCGTCGGCGCTCTGCTGCAGGCCCAGGCAACCTACGTGCTGATCGGCGGCACAGGTGGTCTCGGGCGCAGCATGGCCCGGTGGATGGTCACCCACGGTGCCCGCAACCTTGTCCTCCTCTCCCGTCGTGGGTCCATCACCGACAAGGTCCGCGTCCTCATTGAGGAGGCAAGCGCTCAAGGCGCCAACATTGCAGTCCGCTCCTGCGATGTTGCAGAAAAGGCGAGCGTTGATCGTCTCTTCACACACCAGCTCGATGGCCTACCTCCCGTCCGCGGCGTCATTCACGGTGCCATGGTCCTCAAGGACGTGCTCTTCGAAAAGATGACGTGGTCTGACTACACAACCGTCGTCAACTCCAAAGTCCAGGGCGGGTGGAACGTTCACGAGGCGCTGATGCGTCAGGACGCCAAGCTCGACTTCTTCATCGCCATATCCTCGGCCTCTGGCGCTGTCGGCAACCGCGGACAGGCGGCCTACGCTGCAGCCAACACATATCTCAACGCGCTCGTGCAGCACCGTCTGGCGCAGGGTCTGCCGGCGACGTCTCTCGATCTGACCGCCGTCTCGGACGCCGGCTACCTCGCCGACAGCGGGGCCGAGCGCGCGGCCGAGGTGGCCAAGAATCTGGGATCGGACAGCATCTGTGAGGCCGAGGTACTCGCGCTCATTGGCGCGGCCATATCTGGGAAGACGTCAGTGTGCAACGAGCACGTCGTGACGGGAATGCGCATCACGTCTACGGTGCAGCCCTTCTGGACGCCAGACGCCAAGTTCAAGACGATGCGGATCGCGGCTGAGGAGCAGGCTGCCGCCGAGGCGGGCGCGGCTGGATGTGCGGCGGTATCGCTGAATGCGTCCCTGAGAGCGGCACGCAGCGAGGCAGATGCCGAGGCTGTGGTGTGCGCTGGTCTCGTCGACAAGATTGCCGCCGTGCTCATGATGGAGCCGGAGGAGCTGGATGTCACGCGCAGCTTGTCGCACTACCCGCTCGACTCTCTTGTGGCCATTGAGATCCGAAACTTCATCACGAGGGAACTTGAGGCGAACATGCAGGTGCTGGAGCTGTTGAGCAGTGGCAGTATCCAGACACTGACGAGGACGGTCTGCAAGAAGAGCAAGTGCTGTGTTGGGTTGGAGTGGACTGAGAGTTAGATTTGTGGTGTTTTTGGCGTTGATTCGATATCCTAGGCAGTAATGATTCGGTGATGCAGTAATGATTCGGTGATCCATGCGATGCTTTGCTTCTCGAAATATGGGTTTGATGATGTGAAGCCCCGGTGCAAGTTGAACGCGTCGTCGTCGACGTCGACGTGACGAGGCACCTTTTGCTGCATATATCTGACAACACGATAAAGACGAGCTTGATGATTAAGCAGCATATGCACCTTACCGAGTCCGGGCCCGCCGAAATCATGCGCGGGCGCGCCTGTGACATCCCCTTTTCATTTCGCATCCTCAACTTCGTCACTCGTCCCTCGGTTGCAAAACTTCAGCCCGCCCTCTTGATCTGCCCCCAACAGACACGGCCACTCCGTATCGATCCACCAACCACCTAACCGACCGAGACACCCATCGCCATCGCCACCGCCAACATGTCCATGATCACCGACTTCAGCCGCTGGCTGCACCTCAAGCAGTACCAGCTCGAGGTGACCTTCTGCGTCTACATCTTCACCCCCTGGGAAAAGTTCGCCTTTTGTACGCCTGCCTCCCCCCGCGCTTCTGCCTCTGGAGCACAGGACGTGAACAAGAAGGCATACGTTGCTAACACCCGCCCAGACACGATCCTCTTCCTCCTCAGCAGCCTCACCTTCATCGCGACCGTCCTCTACCTCCCGCAACACATCGCCTTCATTGTCGGCCGCGCCTGGTTCTACATGAACGGCGAGCACGTCGACGTCGTCGAGCTGACGAAGGAGGCCGTCGAAGGCGCGCTGCACCAGACGGCTGGCCTCGTATCAACGACGGCGGCCGCGTTGGCAGGAGAGACGGCCGAGGCTGTGGTGCGCGAGCTCTGAATGGGAAGGCATCATGCGACGAGCGACTTGCAGTGTGTGACGGGGAAAACTGGACGAAGACTACATATCAGCGGTGCGGTTGGATTTCGCCGACAATGACGAGGCACCACACACGCTGGGGCTGTACATGGCAACGGAAAGCCAAGAGAGGGCGGCGGCATGGGATCTGGCGTTTTGTACCTTGCCCGACTGAGACCGCAGGTTCTCACGTAGGGTTCTGGCGTTTTTCGGGGAAGTGGAGGGAGGAGGGCCTTCCCGGATCGGAAGCCCTCTCTGTTCGACGAGAGCATGCGGCCTGTTCTTTTTTTGCATAATCATACCATCATAGACTTAATATCCGTCTGCCGTCTAGCTGAGAACGGAGGCTTGCATCTACACGACGGCTTTTCATTTCCCCCCTTACGCCGAGACCAGCCCCGGCAAGCGGTAAATCCTCGTGGAGCTGTCTTCTCCAGCAACGGCCAGCTGGTACTCCTGGCTGTCATCGTCCGCGGGGCGCCAAGCGAGTTGGAGAACCGTCGTAGGCAGACAGAGGCTGGCGGATTGTTAGCATATGATCTATGGGAACAAGAAGAAATAGAAAAGGATTGAGGGGAGTGTCCCAACATACTGCTCTGGCAACGGCGTGCTGCTGACCACCTGCAAACTCGTCGCGTCCAGCGTGTGAACCGCCATCTTGCCAGACTCGGTACCCACCGCCAGCACCAACGCCCCGTTCGCAAGCGTCCTCCCCAGAAAGTCTACAGCCGTGACGGGCTCGCCGCAGGCAACCTCGGCGGCCTGCACGAACGCCGTCTTGCCATCGTCGGCCGTCTTCGCGCTCCAGACGCGCACCTTCTTGTCTCGTCCGGCCGTGGCGAACGCCGCCGGGCTCGCCGACGGCGCCCACGCCGCGTCGAGGATCATGCGGCTGTGGCCCTTGGGGTTCGCCTGCAGGAGCTGATAGCGCGGGGCGCCCTCGCCGTCGCGCTCAAATACGGCCCACTGCCGGTCGCGGCCGACGCTGAGGAGGTACCGGTCGTCGCGGGAGAAGCGCAGACGCGTCGCGGTCAGGGTGTGCGCGGCCAGCGGCGGCCTGACCTCGACCCACGTGTCCGTCTCGAAGATGCGAATGACGGCGTGGTTGAGGGAGCTCGCTCTGCAGGCGCTGGCGACGAGCTTGCCGTCGTGAGACGTGGCGAGGCACGAGATCTCGTAGCCGTGACCGTAGAGCTTCTCGACCTCGGGCCACAGCGTGTGGCGGGAGAGGCTGTCCTCGAAAGGGGGGTGGTCAATGTCAAGGGCTGTTGTGCGAACGGCGGGGGCAGCATCGGCGTCGGCTTCGGCCTCGACATGGCCAGCCGGGTCAGCGGCGTCGATGGCCTTGTTGGACAGGCCGAGCACGGGCATGTCGGCAGCGTCAGCAACATCGTTGACGCCGGCGTCCTGATCGGAGCCAGATCCGTCCAGTCGGCCAAGGAGCTTGGCAACGGCACGCGGCCGGCCAAAGACGCGCATGAGCTTCTCGTCAGCGCCCGAGACAAACTGCGTCGCGCCCAGCGTGTCGATGCAGTTGAGGTCGTACCCGTGGATCTGGGGCCTCGACATCTCATGCCACGTCTCGCCGTGCCCCTCCTTCCAGCGCCCGTGCAGCCTCGTCGTCTGGTCGCCGCTCGTCGACACCAGGGACTCGCCGCCCTTGGCCCACGCAATTCCCGTCACGGCCTTTGTGTGTCCGCTGATGGAGAGCGCGGGCTTCCACTCGTCCCTCGCATCGTCCCACACCCAGCGCCTCCAGCTACCCGTGCGGCCGAGACACACCACCGACTGGCCGTCAGGCGCCCACAGGCCCGTCCAGAACCCGCCGATGCTGCCCGTCGCTGTCGTGGCGCCCTTTTCGCGGCTAATGTCACCCAGTCGTACCATGCTGACCCAGATGCCCGACGCCGGGTCCGCTTCCCAGATGGCGAGAGAGTTGTCGGCTGACGTGGACAGGAGCTGCAGGGGCCTGTTGGTGCCGCCGCCACCTTGTTCCGTCTCAGAACGGAACCACTTTGCGCTGTAGATCCAATCTTCGTGGCCTAATAGGAGCGCCTCGAATGTGATGGAAAAGACCTTGTCGCAGGACTGCAGCCGATGGGCCTTGTTGGCAGGTGACTTGCCCGGCAAAAAAGCACTTGTGGCGGGGTCGGCGTTGCTCGTCATGGCGGGAAGTTCGCTGCCCTGGTGGAGGCGCCAGAGACGGACGTATTTGTCCTGGCTCGCGGAGGCCAGAAGAAGGTCGCTGTCTGCGGCACTGCTCTCCCATGTGAAGTCGAGCGATCGAATCCAGCCTTCGTGGCCTGTCAGGGTCGCCTGCAGCTGGAAGTCTAGAGAGGCGGCTGTGTTGGCGGCAACATGGATCTGGATTATGTCCCTGGTGCCTGCCACAGCGAGAACAACGACATCGTCCCCGTGATCGAGGGTGCTCAGGGCGAGAGTGAGGGGGAAGAATTTGGGTGTCGGTTTGATGGTGCTCAGAAGGAGGAGTCGGCCTGCCTCGTACTTCCACACTCGGAACGTTGCATCGGCAGCACCCGTTGCAATGAGGGTCGGCGTCGAAGGATTTCTTGACTTGAGGATGGCAATAGTGTTGATGGGCGCCGTGTGATCCGTCAGAGTTTGGACGCACTGCCCTGTAGCGTGGTCTGCGTTGAGCTCCCACAGCTTCAGCGTCTTGTCGTCAGAGCCGCTGATGATGACCTCGTTGCCGCCTTCCGTTGGCGGCAGAAATTTGACCGCCTTGACCGCATCCTTGTGACCACTCAGGATGCCTGCAATACCAACATGACTACTTGCCTAGAGAATTTCCTTGTGTCAGTCACTGGGCCTGATACCAGGTAAGGTCAGGGGCACTTACAGATGGTGTCCAGAGGCAGATGTTGGAGTTGGCACCAAAGGCAAGCACACCAGACTGGCTCCAGTCGGCGACGGCAGTGTGCCTATTAGCACCGGTAGAGAGATACTCGGCCGTTGCTTGGAGATCGGGCATGATGTGACGAGGGGATGGCTACGTGGTAGATGGTTGATGGATGAATCCAAGGACTCATCAATTACCGTCTTCTGATTGGTTCATGACAGTGGCTGGAAGAGTTGACGTCGAATTTTCTGTGCAGAACAAGAATACGGCGGGCTGTTCGGCTGCTGTGCTGGTGTGCTGGTGTACGGTGCACCATGGCCACGAGAAACATCAAAACACCCCGAGGCACCGCCCAAGGGGGGTTCTGCAACGGGCGCCCGCATCCGCTGTCAAACTTGCGGCTCCATTCCACTTCACCACCACACACAGCCTCCATCCAGATCCAAGATCAACGTCGGGGCCTCCGATACCCTTACACAGCACATCTGCAGCAAGGTATCTCTACTGTTCAAGACACAAGCATGGAAGAGACATCTCTCACCGTCGAGTTCTCGTGAGTCAACTATCCGCATTGAACCCCCCATCTTCAAGACTTTTTTTGAGGGGTCAAGGGGGTGTCTTTTGGAGGTACCAAGAGGCAGAACCAGCCTTCTTCGACTTCACCCGCTCCCTTGCCTCGTCGCACGTCTTTTTGTTTGCGTTTTGGCTGTTTTATTTCCCCCGCTGACTGACCTTTCCTGCAGAGGCGGGCTCGAGATGCTATTCGAGGACCAGCGAAAGCATGCTGTCTCGATCCCTTCGCGCAGCGAGGATGGCCAGCCTGCGACCATTGCTCATCTCATCGACCACCTCTGCAAGAACGTCATGAAAGACAGCCGCAAGGAGCTTTTCGTCCTCGATGATCACATGTACGTTATGTCATGTCCAGCCACTCGCCCGCTTCCCCTCCCCCTTACATCTCAGGCTGTCTGTCACAGCCAGCCAGTCGTGACACTCCCTGGGGTCCCGTCGAGCCTTCATCACAAACAACCTTTCGCCTGTGTCCAGTAGTTGAGCTGTCAACTGCCTATCCCCCCCCCCCCCCCCCTTCTTCCCCACCTTGTCGACAGATTCCCTCATCATCAATCTTTTGTCAATGGCTGATCCGTCTCACCCAGTCGACCGGGCATCCTAGTCCTCATCAACGACGCAGACTGGGAGCTGGAGGGCGAGGAGGCCTATGAGCTGAAGGCCGGGGACAACATCCTCTTCGTGTCGACGCTGCACGGTGGCTAGAGATGCAGAACCAGAATCCGTCTTCCCCCTTGGCCACCCACCCCCCCTTGCCTCCCATTCGGCTCTTCCGCGCCGCCAATCACAGCACCGTGATGCATCGTCGAGGCGTGTGTCAAGATTGTCGCTCCATGTCCTGAGGAGGATGATTCGTTCATGAGTGTCAGAAAAAGCTGAAACTCACGGACTCGTTCTAGTCCCTCGTCCATTTCAGCCATTCGCAACGCCCAGCCTTGCTGACTGCCTTGAGCCCCCCTCCCCATCCTTCAATCTACGGTAGGTAGGTAGGGATGGAGGAGGGGGACAAAGACCTGTCAGCTTTCACTTGTCAGGAGTGGACAGAACAATGAGAGCCTCAGAATGGACGTTCATTCATGGCAGTCTGACTGGGGAGAGTGGGAGATTGCGGCTTACGGTTCCTCGTGAACGGCCAGGATAGCTGGCGGACCTCAGGGGTCGGGGGCCAGACGCTGACGAGGAGATCGCGAGTACTTTGCCTGTCAATCCTCGCAGCGCAAAGGATGCAGGCGATACAAGCCAAGAGGTTCGGAGGTCTGCGCAGATGGAGGCTCTCAATTCGTTGAGCTCGGGAGTGACGGTCGAGGTCATCTCCGGGTGGCACGGTTAGATCGAGGGGGAAAAAGGGCGGTGCCACATGTGAACCAGCAAGCGAAGGTCTGGGCGTGGTTTGGCCGGCGGCCCGCCGAATTCGGCCTGCCCTCAACCCCGGTTCCAAAAGGG
>NW_009276967.1:491145-492430 GCF_000150675.1 Verticillium dahliae VdLs.17
ATTCATTTTTTAAACTTCCCCCCCCCCCCCCCAAAAAAAAACACCAACAACTCTGATCTGATCTGCCATCCTGGCCCTCAACAGAGAGCAGCCCGCAGAGAGCAGTTTGGCATCTTGACCGCCTTGACCCGCTGTCAACGCCCACTTGTTGACTTTACCACTGCATCTGCTGCAGAAGACGCGCCACAACCACGACCACGTCTGAGGGCGTCGAACGGTTGTCCGAGACACGGGGCGGTGAAAACCTGCAGAATGCACATGCTGCTGCTGCTGCCCTCTTCTGTTCTCCCTACATCTCAACGACAGCATCTTCGAGGCGGTGATGCCCGGCCCTCGGACTTCGAAGGCAGGCTCCAGATGGAGGGGTGTATCGCCAACGGCCAAGGTTGGGCAGACGGACACGCAGGCATCACATCATTCACATTGAATGAACACATCACTGCCACTCAATCCCCCCCCCCAACCTGGTCTCCTCGGCGAGCCTACTGCACTCAATGCGTCTCCACCTCTCACATTACACCTCCCTTTCTCTATAACCCCAACAGGGAGCAGAGCGACGAGGGGGTGTGTGCTGACCCAGGATCAGGGTTTTGGGAGCGGACTGAAAGCCAAGGGGGGTTACGATTCAATTGCGAATCCCCCTCCCCCTCTCTGATGAAAGAAACCCCCCGAGCCGCAGGGAAAAGGTGACCCCTCGTCATTCTTTCTCTCGCTCGCTCTCACAGGCGCGACCGGTTTTCTGGGAACCTATCAATCAGCCTCGCCTTGGTATTGATCCGGAACGAAGCCGCTGCCGATGCAAGGCCCGGGGGGGTTGGCCCAGGGTGAAGGGGAAGGGGAGGGGGGGGGAAGGACATCATCCCGGATGCTTTCGCGTCGGGACGACTCTTTCGGACAGTCGGACCAGGGGTGGTGTGGGTGGTGGTGGAGGGACATGTCATAAACCCGCCCAGCAATCCTTACCAGCTGACCTGGCATCCGCTCAATAGACCCGGTAGACCAGTTGTGGGTGGATTCGCAATGCCTTGGTTCGGTCCTCGAGCGTAGAGATGATGCTCGGGGTTTGATCATCGCGGCCACGGCGATGGCGGGAGGGAGGGAGGGTGGAGGGGGAAGAGGGCAGCTGAACCATGACATTGTGGAGTGACAGGGTCAGAAAAGATCCTCGGCACCAATCAAGGCTTTTTCCCAAGTGGCTTCTGGTGATCTACGAGCTCTAAATGGCTCTTTGGTAAGTGGGCCCCCAAATTTTCAAGTTCAGCACCGTACACGCGAATTGAAAAGG
>NW_009276967.1:492530-494016 GCF_000150675.1 Verticillium dahliae VdLs.17
AAACTTACTCGGAAAGTAAACAACCCCCTGTCCTTTAAATTTTTTGGGGGGGCGGTTTAACAATACCCCCGCCCCATAAAAAGTTTATACAAAATGTTTTTGTTGTAATTGGGACTTATTAAAGTTTTTTAAATGAGCCCCCCCATATTAAAATTTTTGACCTTCTCACCCATATATATTAATTCACCCAGGGGGTGGGGGGGGGGGGGGGGGGAGGGGGGCAAGGCATGCGATTGGAATGGATGGAAGGCTTGTCCGTCCCAAATGTATGCTCACCCGCTTCATGTTGTGACACCTGAGAATTGGGATTTCCCAGCGCAACGGCACAGTAGCATATGGCAGGGGAGATAATGAAAGCCCCGGACGTTGTTGAGATTGGAGGATGCCCGAAGGATCTTCCCCCCTTCCCTTCTTCCCACCGTCCATTTTCTGACCATCACGTCAAACACCATAACCCGCGTGCTTGGGTATCGCGTGGGGGGGAAGGATGGACAATCGCCCTTCCCCATTGCCGGATCACCACTCTGTGAACCGCATCTCATAGTGAGCTAACTAGGTACATGATAGGTAGCTTGCTACAGTACGCACGTTCTCGGGCAAGCTTGTACGATGACGGCGTTGCGGCATTTAGCCACATCTCCAGCCTCAAGGCGCGTTGTCACCTAAGATCAAGCTACAACATCAGCCCCCTTACGTACAGTACCTTAATTATCCTGGAAACCCAAAAGGACCTGGTTCCAGCAATCAGGGGCGGGGATCGGCGACCTCAACGTCCCGCCGCGCTCCTCGGTCCGCACTGGATCCCGCCTCATGCTTGCTTGCTTGCTTGCCAACTTGCTTGCTGGTACCTTGCCTTGGGGCCACTAGGACAGAAAGGTAAGATGGCAACCAGGCAAGCCAGGACAAGGGAACGAGCGGGTAGGCAGGTGGACAAGGTCGACCAGCACGCGCAAGCCGAACAGTCGCTGTGTTTCCTGATGACCACCATTTTTCGTTTCAATTGACATCCCAAGCCAAGAAGTCTCCGCCTCCCCGCGCTGCTCCTGTCCTCCGACCGATATGGGAATCTGGATGAGCAGACAGAAATCGGTGGCTCTGTCACGAGCACACCCTCAATCGAGAGCAAAGGCAACTTGGTCCCAACGCCCTGTTCCCCGTCACCACCATCCGCGCGCGCGTGCGAGATATGACAGCGGCATGGGCAGTGGAGAGGGCCAGAGCAAAAGCAAGTCCGTATGCCAACCAGCCCTGAGAACCCACCCCGCTGGATGGGTCACTGGGACGCTGGATCGGCTCGCCTGCCTTACCGTCGACGCTCGGTCTCTCGCGGAGCTTCCCCGGTGGGAAAGGGGGGGGGGGGGAGAAAGGGAGGGGGGGAGAAGTTCCTGCGCCGGCACAGCTCTCTCCCGCTCGAGCACCCGTTCAAGCCTCACTCGAGAGTGTCGTGTCGAGGCGGGTGTGTGCCAAATGACGGCGGTACCGAAAT
>NW_009276967.1:494117-500978 GCF_000150675.1 Verticillium dahliae VdLs.17
ACGGCGAAACGACAGGGTTCATGTGCAGCGTCCGATACGTTCGAAACTTCAAATGACCTACATGTTATGTCGACAGCAACTCGGACGTGCTCCATCAAATCTCGCCCATGTTCCATAATACTAGGCAGTGGCACAGAGCAAAGTGACAGGAATAGATGATTCGTCAGTCGATCGGGTTCTATCAGAAAATGTGACCAAGGAAAAAAGTCCGAGCAGTATTTCCTGATGACTGAGCCACCACCCCCCCATCTCATCTCGTTGTCGTCGCAGGATACCGCGACATGTGCAAATGCTTGACCGCCCTCGTCTGGGTCTCGGTCTCGTGTCCTCCTCTTTATGTGATTCCATATTCCCTGTCCAATGTTCGCCAGCCATGTTCTCTTCCGTATTGTACACGCAAAACCCCCTCCTCGTCCCGCACAAGGCAAGGCAAGGGGGTGCATCATCTTCCTAACCCTCCCATAATCGGCAGCGTAATATCTCCGGGTCTAATAACTCCAGAGTGCAACCGCACACAACGCCGCTGACCGCCTCGCCGTGGCCAATCCCCCACATGCTCGCTTTTAGTCGTGATAAACATGCTTCGTAAAAATGAAGAAGTATAATCCAAGGAAAAGAGACGGAAAAGAAAGAAAAGACTCGCAGCCTCCGCATCGGTGTATCTTCCTGATGCCGCGGCCCTAAGGCACGCCTGGTATCGCTCGATAATATTGGTGCCGTCCCTGTTCGCGCGCTTTTGGTGGTACATGTTCCTCGCCGGCGCATAGTCCGGCCGAGGGGAATAAATAAGTGAGAGCCAAATTCAAAAACTGACTGTAGGAAAACCCCGGGAAATGATGATGTAAGGAAGCGTATGATCGTCGCTACATTAACGTTTGTTCGTGTTTCGTCTCTCAGAAGCCGAGTCCAAGGCGGGAGAAGGAGGAGTCTAGCATCTTTGATCGTGGAAGGCCCATACCGGGCGAGTTGAGTTTTGTCTTGCCCATGCGGACCTCGCTGACTCGCCGGTCGCGACCTCGACCCTTGATGCCCTTGTTGCTGTTCTTGTAGATATTGGAAAAGTACCAGAGCAGGTCACGGTCTTTGGGCGACAGAGCGTCAACGTCCGTAAGAGAAATGATCCAGTCAACAAGCTGGGCGATTGTCTCCTTGTGATACTTATTCTGGTGGTTCTGCACGTAATTGGTCAATACAATTGAATTGATTATGGCCTGATGACCTGAAGCTTACCTTGAGATTTCCGCGTGTCGTGAAGCACTTGTTGCATGTGTCAAGTTTGCAGACGAAGGGCTTCGTCTTGCTGTGTGTAGCCTTGTGCGCAGTCAAGTTGCCGCGTTGCGCGAAGCAGGTTCCACACATCTCGCACTCAAAAGGGCGCTCGCCAGTGTGAAGTCGGGTGTGTGTCTTCAAGTTGCCAGGTTGCGAGAATCGACGTCCGCATCCGTGCCACTCGCATTTCTGGTCGGAGTTAGTACGTGTCGGTCATGTTGCCCAGGAATATACTTACGTAGGGCTTGTCGCCAGTATGGGCGCGCTTGTGTGTTTCCAAATGTGTGCTCTGCTGGAAGCTCTTGGGGCATCCGTCGTAGGGACACCTGTACTTCTTCACCTTGTCGGTAGTTTCCTGGCTACCATCTGTACTGGACTTGGAAAAGTCAACATTTGTCGACTCAGAAGTGAGGCAGAAGGCTTACTGGATGAGGGGAAGAGGGTTCTGACTTGACGCTGCCAGCACCAGCCTCGGAGGAGTTGCTGCTTGCAAGCTCCTCCTTATCTTTCCTCTTCTGAAGAGCCTTCATCATGACATCAACAGGAGTCGTGAAGACTTTTTTTTTTCTGTCATGACAGGCTTGTTGTAGGTAATATCCTTTGTGTTCATGGGACCCGGGGTCTTAGGAGCGTTCAGCGACTCGTTCCTGGCGGCTGAGGGACTGTTTTTTTGTGGGGGGTGAAAAAATGTCAAGGTGCTGCTGCTGCTGGGGCATCTGAGATACCATTGGGGAGGCGGGATGCGAAGAGTAAGCCATGGCTAGGTGGCCCGCAGGCTGGTCGTACTGCCCGTAGGAGTAGTGAGTCTGTGCGGGGAAGTGAGGCTTCATGTTCGAGATGGGAGATGCACCATAGGCTGGTGCTGTCACATAGTGAGTAGCCATGTGAGGTGCGACGAGGGGACCAGAGGTGACAACAGTTCTCGGATCATACTGGCTTGTCCTGGGATCATACTGTGTTGGCTGGGAGGCATACTGAGGGAACACAGACTGATCCATCAGGGGATATCCAGAGTGATGTTGGGGCTGCTGCTGTTGCTGCTGCTGCTGCTGCTGCTGTTGCGACCACTGGTCCCAGGGTTGAGGGGTGGGCGAGGGAGACATGGTGTCCAGGAATGTTGGTTCGATAGCGTGAAGATATAGCAGAGAGGGATGTTTGAGTGACACGAGGGGAAGTAAGACTTTAAGAAAGCAGCTTTAGTGGGTTGTTGTCAAGAGCACTGTGTCGTAGGACGAGAAAGCAAGAAATGGTATCTCGAGGGTCGTACAACTGTATATATATACAATGGCGGCGAGAAGAAGGCTGATGTACCATGGCTGGGGGCCGATCCTTGAGAGAGCCAGGCGATTGGAAAAAGCCCGTGAGAGATCTGGACTACGTTGCACCCATGCACGAGACAAGTCTCTACGTGGGCCGTGGGCCATGGTCTAGCAAAAGCAAGATACCTAGCGTCGATATGAGGACTTACCGTTCGGGCCCAGAGTTGACGACGGCAGAGGGTGAGTACCAAGTCCATGTCCCCTTTCGGGAGAGGTTGCACCCCCACCGGCCAGGGGCCTGGGGGAGGGCCGTGTCCAGGTCCCCAGGAAGGGGAGAAGGGGAGGGGGGAGGGGGGTGAGGTATCGGGAGGTTGGCACAGGTCACTCCTGGGAGCAAGACGAGGGAAAACACCGACCCCTGCCGTAAAACCCCCCTCTGGTGTTGCCTCCTCCACCCCCATCTGCCAGGTCGCCAGGATGGTGTGGTGACCAAAAGGCGGGAAAAGAGGCTTGGTGCGGGATGTGGACTCCAGGTCCTGAGGCGTCATCCCCCCTGATCATGATCCAACCCGCCTTGCCTGGTCAGGCCTGGCCCTGACTATGACCTTGACGATGATCCCGACTGACTGACTGGGGCGGCAGCCAGGGCCGGTGCACTAGCTTCGCCTGTTGGACGACGAGCGGCGTTGAGAGGCTTGAGCTGGGGGACCAACGGGGGGGCTCCATCAGTGACAGTCGCCAGCCGAAGTCAGGTCGGGATAGGTCGAGCCGGTAAATGAGACATGTTGTGGGAAGAGCGGAATCGGCTTAACCTGGCTGGCTGATAGCAGCTGGATAGTTGTCGAAGGGCCCTGAAAGCACGTCTGAGGTCTGGCGTGGCCGAGTTGGCTGTGCTATGTTGAAACAGACAGTTGTGTTAGTTGGCCGAAATAAACATTAGGCGTGCAGATGCAACGGAGTGCTGCTCATTGCTTGTTGCTTGTTCATGCTCCGGGGCTCTAGGCAGGCCTCTCGGGATGCTGTGGAATCGATCGGCCACGCAGAGGCGGCAACGGGTACAGAGGGCATAGCCCTCGGACAAGCCGCCTGCCAACTAAGTCAACCTTGACATGTCCGCCCAGTCCCGCCATGACCACCATATCGCAAGTCAGGTTGCTCTGCCCTATGCTGGTGTGGGAGCTTCGTAGGAACCGTTCGACAAGGGTTGCGGTAAAGCAGTCAAGGTAGGGCGGCGAGATAGGGAATATCGGGGTCAAAGATGCGTGGGAGGGTCGGTCGCAAGTCGGGAATAGAGATGTCAACGCATAGGTAGGTCGTAGCGTACCTCAGCAGACTGGCAGAGCTTGCGAGGACCAGGCGATGAATGCTGGACATCGAGGGAGTTGACAACAGCACAGCCTGCGGAACACGGGGGTCGCAGCCACAGTATTGGTGGAGTGGGGAAAAAGGACCCGAGTGGGCTGCTGCTGTGTTCAGCATCGCTGGGGTTCCCAGACAAAGTCCACGGCAGGCACATCAGGGGAAGACCCTGCTGTTTGGGATCTCAACTCTGCACTAGCTTCATCTCGTTCTTGCGCACAAGCCATCGACCCGTACGGGAGGAGGGGGGGGGGCTTGGGGGGGTTTCTGCCTATGCCTACCCTCATCTCTCACCTTTCACCATTCACCCCACCTCTCACCCCACCTGTACTTGGGACGTGTAGCGTACAGTACAGAGGGTAAGTGCACCCTAGCTCCCAGCATGTATCCCCGTCCAGTGTGCCTGCCTGTCCCTCTAGCGCGAGTGATCCGCTGCCTGTCTAATGACGCACCCGCTCGAGCCGCTGCTGGACCCCCAAACGCTCCCTGGTGAACCCCCCATAACCTGTTGTCACGAAACGAAGTGCAAGAATAGACCAGCAAGCAACACAGAGCAACGAGGCAACTCCCCCCACGAAACCCTTCTCAAGGATCAGCGGCTATCACGAGCATCAGCGCCATCAATATCGCCATGGGCATCAACGCCATTTCCTCTACGTTTGTGTCATTCACCGCTCAGTCCAAGCCTTCATCGTGAACAGCTGGGAAATCTCGCCATCGTCGACCACGGCGAAGAACAACTGGGAAACCCCTACCTTCTTCGTCGCTTGCCGCGGTCATCATCATCGGACAGGGTGCCGTGAATGTCGTTGATCAGCAGTCTTCAGCTTTGCATGCCGCATCGCTTCTTTCTGCGCAATACGACTTGCGCAAGCTGGTTCTTAGCCCAGCTGCCTCCGCGCTTGGATATGGGATATCTGACAGCTCGCAAACTCCCCTCGCAACATGCACCTGGCTTGGTGGCCTCCCAGGGTTGGCGGCCCACTCAAGGCAACCCGTGCGCCGACCATCCGCTGTATGTTCCGCTCTTCAGCAGCACCAGAGATGGAAAAAGATCAATTATACCAAGGCACCCAGCGCTCTTCAGCCAGTCCTCATGCAAGGGACGCAGGTGGTCACCATCCCCGCGCAGTACGTTCCGATATACTTGGGGCCGCCTATCGTAGGTACCTACCGCGCATCTGGCATCATCGTACATCTCACGTTGTACAGATTAGATCTTGACAACACCATGCCCCGTGTGTGTGTGTTTGAGTACTATCCCGCTCAACTCGAGCCGCACCTATTCAGCTTTTCCGTTCAGCTTTTCCACCTGTCCGTTGTAAGGGAAATGGAGGACGACGTGCTTCGTGTGACCAGCTGCACCCCGCCAGCAACGCCAGCTCGCAACTACTGGTCAACTAGTGTGGTGACAAGTACAAACTAGCATTTTGCGCAAAGCTGCTTACAACGGGGCCCGTCTTCGGAATTGTCAGATCCCGCAGGCTCGTCATCGACGTCAGGGCAGACTGACATGGGCAGGAGGGGACCATCTCAGGACGCTGACTGTCACCTCGCTTCACCTGGCTTGCTCCTTGCTCCTTTGCGATGAGCGACAGGCACAACCTCGTCGCTAAACAGATCGCACCGTTGTGGATTGAACCCCCCTCAGGATATCATGATTATGATTCGTACAAGAGATCACGATCTGATCTGAAGGATGCATCCGCGCACATCTCAAGGTGTCCGACAACGTACCTACCTCCACAAGGGGCGCTGTCTCTTGTCTTGTCAGAAATCAGATTTCGATTTTTTCCCATGGTAAACACAGCCAGCACCCTTGTTCCTCTCTTGCCCTAGTCTCACTCCTAGGAGGCTTCCGGAGTGCCGCGGGTCTTGGCAAGAATCCACTTGGACCAGGGAGACTATTAGCCGCCACCACTTTGAACGGATATGATTTATGACAGAAAGCTCCTCGATGCTCACACTCGTCGACGATGTAACAAATCGATCGCT
Organism: Verticillium dahliae VdLs.17; assembly: GCF_000150675.1. Lineage (NCBI taxonomy): Eukaryota > Fungi > Ascomycota > Sordariomycetes > Glomerellales > Plectosphaerellaceae > Verticillium > Verticillium dahliae. Next base: position 500,000 of record NW_009276967.1, read on the forward strand.
GCCAGCACTTCGCACGAGCACCACGATCTGCTCCAGACGCTTTGCGATCCGAAGCAGCATCTCTCTGTTGAAAAGAAAACCGTTGCGGCGAGGAGCGAGCTGCGCAGGCCCATCAGGCACTGTTCTCTCCCTCCACGTATTCACCTGCCTCAACTCTGCCCGCCACCTTTCCCTCATCACGCGAAGGCAACCTCGTCTAGGTAACGCACCCGAGACAGACCAAAAGGATTGGGTTTCTGCGGGGGGTCGCCGGGGACCTAAAACAGCACGAATGAGTTGATCGCCGAACAATATCGGACGCGAGTGTCTCCTCGTTGACGGCCGAGTGACTCTGGAGACCACCCTGCATCGTCAGGCGCGATAGATTACTCAACAGAGCTCGCATATCATGAAGTCTGGACTTGATCATCAGGAGCGCCTCCTCTGCATTCTCAGTACGGCGTTGCCAATTTGACTTTCCGCTAATGTGTGCCATGAGATGGCCGGCCGTCATTCATCGCAGTGGCCGAGCCAGACTGTAACACCTTGAATCCGGCCCGCTGGGAGGAGAGACCCGATGCAAAAGCAATTACGCAGGGGCTAAATCGGGCTTAGCGATGCTGCAGGCCGATGATGCCAGTGCGCGAGACCCAGAAATGCGGTTAGTGGGTGACGGTTGTCCATGTCCTGTCTCGGTGTTGGTTGGCCATGGCCAACCATCTGGCGAGCCGTCACCCAAAGGCCATGAAATGTCTAAAAGATCAGACAAGCTGGCCAGCCACTGCGATTTTCAGGTTTTCTGATGACCTTATCACCGAACGCAACTCGATGCTGGGGTTCAAACAGCCCTTGAGCTCGGAACATGGGAATCGATTCTCAGACCCCATTCAATGTGAGGTCCACAGGGCCTGGCTGTGCCGGAAGATAAGATCTTATCAAGCCGTCCGTTCCTGACCGGTGAGTCAAGTCTCACAGCCATGATCATAGATGTCAAAGGGGA
>NW_009276967.1:501078-503441 GCF_000150675.1 Verticillium dahliae VdLs.17
TGCACCAAACACCCCAGTGGACACCCGAGGAGACAAGCTGGGTCAGGCGCATCGTGACGACCTCATGGTCGAGTAACAAGGCACTTGGTCCATGTCTTGCGAGCAGCTCATATGGCAAGGAAGACCTGGCATGTGACATGGACCAATATCGGGTGACGGTTGGGGAAAGGGCCCAGACGATCCGTCCCGCCTTCAGGTACTTTGCTAATGTTTTAGTGAGCCAACTAATGAAGCACAGACGTATAGCTTTTCCCGCGTAACGATCACGACAGGCTGCCAGATGGTCTTCAAGTCCAGAGGCGCAATTATTACGCTCGGCAGTTCTGAGCACCGAGCAAGCCTCAGCCCGCATCGGCCAGTCAAATGTCAGGAAAGTTTGCAAAGTCACGCACGCTTGGTTATTTACAGCTTGAAACAGAGCTCTGAGAATGTCGCCATTCGTGCGACAAGGGCCCCAAAGACCCCCTTTCCCCCTCCCCCCAACTAGCCAGGAGCCAACAGCGGCCTCTCTGTTCAGGCAGTCTGAACCCCAGGGGGCATGTAATGGACGCGCCCGCTCAGCCTTACCATTGGGTTGCATTGGTCAACCCCAGAACCTGTCCCTGCGGGGTTCAGCGGTTTACCCAACTGTTGACGTCGCCAATCACGAACTCGAGACTAGGAGGCGTTCTGCTGATTGACCAAGCCCACTATCAGGTATCAGCACGACCAAGACATTTTTGAGGAATCCAGGCTACTGACTGGTGGCAAGCCTCCGTGTCATCCGACCTGACATGAGCACTGTCTGTAACAAAAATACTGCAAGTGGAGTGGAGCGCGCCGCAAGACCATGAGTGCAATTCATCAGCTTCCCTATCACATATCAAAATGTCAAACGAAGCCCAAGTGCAGCAAGCTGGACACTGACCCGTCCCCTGAGTGGGCTTCCTCATCCGGCCTATCGTCAACGCTCGCTACTCAGTACGAATCTGATCAACGTCGCTTGTCATATTTGGGTCTGTGCGCGTGCAAAAGGCGGCTGGCGGAGGGTCGAAACGGCTTGACGTGGATGCGACAGCCGCAGACTCTGCAGTCACCTGTTGTTTGTGATCGGGGCCATCAAACCAAGCATCACATGGGGACCGCCCGCCGTCCCTTCAGCATCCGTAACGCCCTTCAACTTGTTGATGTTGAAGCGAAGATGAGAGTTCACGGTTGCACGATGCTGTTGACCCGCTCACGGACTTGGAGCTAAGATGATGCAAGTGAGGACCTGAGCTGGCTCTGAGACAAGTCCATGCAGGGGTAAATTGAAGTCTTTGATGATGACAACATGTCGCCACCGTGGCTGAGAAACTGATGAGGCTGGATAGATGGACAGCGATACTTCCCCTTCACCTGAATGCCTGCATTCTTGCAGTGCACGCTTAGGGTCATGACGGTGAGGCGCGACACAAGGGTTTCCGCGGGAACAAACTCGTCGACTCTGTTGCTTTTCGGTATTTGGGACGAATCGTCATCCATGACAGAGTGCACACCATCTCATCGTCGGCATCATGTGCCGGGCAGCGCAAGCCTGCCGGATCGTGGCGTTCAAAGATCTTGGGCCCTATTCGGATCTGTTCGGTGGGGGAGGGGGGGGGGAATGAGTTTGTGGTGGGCTAACACACTAAAAGTCTTGAGACGAACCTCGACCTTCGTCTGTCATTGGCGCCAGGCGCTGGACCGCTCTCACTGAACCGACATTTCTGGTGGGCACGCATCACTGCCCGTCTCGTGCGTCACGTTATCGCCAGGCCTTCGCCAGACCACACTGTCTCACCTTAGAGTCGACCTAAAGGCCAACTAATGACACGGAGCGCGGCGCAAGGGGCGCGAAGAGGCCTGAAGTGGCCGTTGAGAAGCACATGTCAACTCGGGATGCTGTGCGCCGGCGAAAGATTGGTGGATCACGAGACCCTCTAACCATCTCATCCGACGAGTCGAAATGTCGTCTCGCTTTCATCTCGTCCAAAAATTAAAAAGCTCAGGCCGCTTGCCGCGCCTGCGTCCATTGTGGGTGACGCTTCAAGGGGTCCCCTTGCTCTGCTGCGAGGCTTCGTCACTGGCGTCCTCAGACTTGAGATCCGCAGGCCAAACGGGCAAGCATGAACTCGACGCAGGCACAAACCCTTTTCTTCGCCAACAGCCCTGTCGACCAAATCAAAGACCAACAGCAACCTGGTTCTAGACGATGAAAGTCGAAACGAACACACGGACTCTCATGCCATCTTTACCTGATCGTATGCCAAGTTGGGATCGCTGCTGCCAGAATCGAGAAGTACATGAACCGCGCAGGACCTGATCGAGGGACCGGGGCTTAGGGAGCTGGGGGGGGGGGAGGG
>NW_009276967.1:503541-506569 GCF_000150675.1 Verticillium dahliae VdLs.17
GGGAGCTCTGATGCAGAGGCGATCCTGTGCTGTGACCCCTGCCGCCCTGGTTTTCTTTGGAGTCGATAGCCAGTCAATCACGGGGCCCGGTATCGAACCGGATGTGGGCCGCCCATGGTACATACCATGTACGCAAAACCTCGCCAGTCGGAAGACTGAGTGTCCTGGCGAATGAGTGTCCAACGAGAGGCCTCGCACCCATCATCATTCACTGTTCGGTCTGTTTTTTTTTTTTTTTTTTTTTTTTTTTTTCGATGCAATGCTGACTCTCTGCATATGTGAGATGTGACATACATATGAGATCCTGCCCCTCGTGCATCGAGACGTCAATCCCAGGTTTTCGGACTCAAGAGTTTCTCTCGCAAGCTCTCCCCTTTTGATTACGGCCATCCTTCCTCATCTAGGCTCTCTGCCCCGATGTAGGGAGACTGACGTCCAAGCTGGCACTCCAACAGATCGCGCGCTGCGGGATCTACACAGATACCCGTCGATCATGTTTGAACCTTCTGTCGCTTTTCATGTCCAAATCTTCAAGTCGCCGACCATATCGGGCACTCCCTGTCAGGTAGGCGAGGGGGGGGGAGGGGGGCTACCCACCTGGCGTCGAAACGATGAGGCCTTATTAGCGACGATGAGAGAGGGGCAGACGCTTGGCCAGACTTGCCCTAGTGTGGGTAAGTGGGAGGAAAGCAAGAAAGGTCCATGTTCAGTCGGTGTGCTTCACTTCACAGATTGCACGCCGCAGTGTCACCTCGCATATCTCGCAGGATCTTATCGGCCGTGGACTACCGTGACGGAGAAACCGATCTGTCATGGATTCTCGTGCTGCACTGTCGCGATGGGTCGACCATGTGGGCCTTACTGACTCTGGCATCACAGCCGAACAACCGCGACGACGACGACGACGACGACGGCGACGGCGACGACGACAGCCAGGGTCAATCGCCAATTGCACACCGCACCCTAACCCCCCACGTCGAGCTCCACTAACAAGTGTCCTTGTGAGCGCTGCGCTCGCCGTGGCTTTCGTCTCGTTTTTGTTCTGCGATCATGCCGAGCGACCACAAAATGTGACAGCAGAGTTTCCTCGTCAACACTGATACCGGGATATCTTCGTCGCGTCAAAGCTCACACCCCCTCCCCTCCCATCCCCTCCCCTCCCTCACCCCTGGTCCCAAGATACTTTCGGCACGTCCATTTTGATGATGTGATCGCGAGAGTGCAACGTGCGATCATGGTGTTTCGCGTTTGATCCTTGCGAGATAGGGTATGGGGCAGGCATGAGAAGATCATTCTGGGGGCTCGGACGTACCCTCATCAGCCCCCCCCCAATCGCCTTTCAACCTTCGCGGGGGGGTGCTCATCTCTGGGATCTACTCGCGAAAGATAGGCAGCACAGGGCAAGATGGGCATGAAGAAGGCCCACGCCACCCCCTGCCAAAGAGTACCGCTCCAAGATCTGACCTGTCCCCGTAACCCCCAGTTCGTGTCGGGGGATCAGAACATGGTATCTTTGCCTTTGACTTGTGAGGGGCCGGATGGCCCAGTCATCTGCGCGCGCTCTCCCTCGGGCGACAGTCTTGATGCGGAGACCAGGTATCGCAGACGGCAGGCGGGCGCAAGGCTGGCTTCAGGTTTCTGTAGAACCTGCCATATCCCTGAACGAGGGCCGTCGTAGGCCTCTTCTCGGGGTCGGCGCAGGGCAGTGATGTGCGCAAGTGGCGTGAGGTCTCTCATTGAGGCGAGGGTGGAGGTGGAGGGGGGAAGGCGCAAAGTGAGAGGCGAGAGGCGAGTTGCGAAAAGGGGGCGAAACGGAGGGGGGAGGCGGGGGTTAGACTGGCTGAATCTAGGTCTGGGGACGTAAGGGAGAAACCACATTATGCAGACTACGTGGCTCGGGTGCCGGTTCGGCTGTAGGTACTCGAGGCTCCGCCAAGACGGCCATGATGTCTTGCTCTCGCCGAGCTAGAGGGGTTCATGGGGGTGAACTGGAAGAATAATTCCAGGTCACGCCTGAATTGTCGTCCACGGGTTGCGGGGATTTCTTGATGCGAGCACACCGCTGCGGCGCAAGCAAAGGGATCTGGGGACTTTGAGATGTTTTGCTCTGACGGAGAGGCAGGGAGGGTTGCGGATCCTGTCTGCCTCTCTGGAGCCTCGCTCTGCGGCAGCGGCAGCAGCAGCAGCAAGGTCATGCTTGCTCGCCGTGCGTGTAAGAGTTTGAGTCTGCATCGAGGGCCCTCTGCGAAAGCTCAACGGGATTGGATGCTGCGCTGGCAAGACTGTCTAACATTGCGATGCAAGTGAGCTGAGAGCTGCTGCTTGAAGCCTGTCTAGCTGACAGCGGGGAGGGAATAAAGTCAAAATAACAAGAGGTAGATGCCATGGCCACCTCATGGTGATGGAGCCGAGGCAGCGTGGGTTTCTTAGACTATGTTACAGATGACAAGCACACATGTCGACTTGGCCACGCACGAGGGAAGACAAGTGTGTTGCGGCCTCGGGAACGGCACGGCCAGGGACGGCTCGCTCTCTCTCCGCCCTCGCTTCGCTTCCCGCTCACTTTGTTCTCCTTTCTTTCCTTTCCAGCCGATTCATGTTTGCTTGTCTGAACGTTTTGCCGGCGAGCCAAGCGTGGCCCTAGGGGCAGCGCACGAAGAAGTTTGACAGCGGCGACGGCGGGGCTCTTCTGCGCCGGCCGTCCGTCCGTCCCGCGTTGTTGCTGCAGCGGGAGACGACGGTACTAGGGGGCCACGGGGTCGTGTTTTGTTTTCTTTGGCCGTTTTCTGTCAGGGACCGTGGCCATCCCCGCGTTCCTGCGTTGAAAAGGGACCTGGTTTGGTTTCTTTCTGCTAGTGAGGTACTGTACTCTGTAGACGTTCCTGAAGATCGTGCGTGGTGCGAGGTCCCCCCCCTCTCTCTCTGCAGCGCTAGGTCCCGCCGGGTCGAGTCGTGAATGACTTACTCGACATGAGCGCACGGTAGCTGAACAACCACGTCAATTTGCGTCAATGGCTGTAGACCCTGG